>NW_024082115.1:316016-329434 GCF_003009895.1 Hyaena hyaena | reverse complement strand
ACTCACGTTAGAAGGCTCTCTCAGTGGATTCTGCGTCTTTTTTCTCCCAATCTCTCTGGTTTCCAATGGCTTCAGATCTTTTCTGTGTGATGTATGGGCGCGAGTGCAAGTACGGAGCTCCTTACTTCTCCGCCATCTTGCCCTCCAGCTACTGAAGTTGGTTTATAATGAGGGGCAGGGCCTGGGAAATGGTACCAGTCAGCAACTTTGTCTCTGGAAAGGAGGTTTAGTGCTTGCTACTCTCAGAGAAGCACTCCCAAAAGAGGGAATAATTTCCCCCTTGTACATCCCAGGTGCTTTTCAGATAGCTTTTTTCACACCGTCTGCCTCTGGGTTGCTTTGCTTGCTTGGAGCAGTACAGTGCACTTTGGGCTCTATCCCATCCAAGCCTGCTGACTTTTAAAACTCCAAACTGTAGGGACCTGGTGTGATGGGGAACTGCACCAGTCTTCTCAGGAAGATTCCCACTATGCTAGGGCTGGTGCAGGTTTGACCATGAAGGGCAGTTGTGCCAGAGTGTAGGTGTTTGGGATTTGGAGAAAAGATGGCTAAACAGCCAGTGTCCTAGTTAGCTTCCCTCAGCAGGTGTCTCTGGACCTATGCTGAAGGGAAGGGAGGAAAATCTCACCCAAGACTCTTCTTTCACCTCTGACAGATGTTCTCTAAAAGGTTTGAACAGTGTCTCTCTGTGCACCTTAGATGGTCCTCTGATTGCAGTCTTCCTTGGGGCTGTTGCTCTGCCTCCTCTCCAGGAGTAGGGCGATGTCCTCAGGTCTCTATCGCAGCCAAGCCTGACGACCTCCAAAACTGCAATATTTGAGCCCTGCTAGTTGCAAAAATTCCTGAAAATCATCCCCTTTTGTTTCCCAGCCAGTTGACTTTGGAGAAGTATTCTCCTTGTGGGTATCCCTGAGCACTCTGCTCTCTCTCTCCTTTCTCCACAACCAGGGCTCCTTGCCCCCCCAACAGCAACTGCAACCTGTTTCTTCCCCAACCACAACTCTGCACTTCCTACCTTCATTGATGTGGTCTCTTCTCTCCCTCTACTTGTGTATTTTGTTCTATCAGTCCTCAGGTTTATTTCTTGCATATTCAGAAGGATTTCATAGTTATCTAGCTATGTTCCATGGATGAGGCAAGCCTATGGTTCTCCTACTACACCACCATCTTAGCTTCCCGCATCAACCCACTTTTGGATACATAGGTGTGTAGAATACTCCCAGGTGTTCTGGAATAAAGTGCAGAGACACTTTTGTTTGGTTAGGGATTTTTAATTAATTGTAAACTGAAAGGAAGAGAAAAAAGGAATGACACACACTGTCATCATGCTGACATCACTCCTCAATAATCACTAAATGTCAGTGTCTACATGCACCAGTTAAAAGATGGGAATTGTAAGAATGCATTAAAAAAAAAAAGACCCAATCCTATTGTCTGTAAGAAAATCACTTTAAATATAAAGACACACATAGATTAAAAGTAAGCAGATGGAGAAATATATACCATGATAGCATTAATCAAAAGAAAGCAATTGCTATATTAACTTCTGACAGAGCTGACCTCAAAATAAGGGAAATTATCAGGGAACATTGAACAACGATAAAGGGGTCAATTCTCCAAGAAGACAAAACAATCCTTAACGTGTATGTGTCTATTAACAGAGTATCAAAGTGTGTGAGGCAAAAACCAAGAACTGCAAAGAGAAATAGATGAACCCATTGTTATAGTCGGAGACTTCAACAACCCTCTTATAAAAAATGGACACATCCTGGAGGTAGAAAATCAGTAAAGACAGTTGAATTCAACAACATCATCATTTAACTGGATCTATTAGGTATCTATAGACTACTTTATATAACAACAGTAGACTTTAAATTTCTCTCAATCTCAGACAAAATATTCACCAAGATAGACCACATTCTGGGCACGTTAGCTGATTTATAAGAATAGAAATTGTATAATATCTGCTCTCAGACTGCAGTAAATTAAATCATAACAGAAAGGGTTGTGAGTGATTTATTTAAGATATTTATCTTTGAGATTTAGCAAGTTCTAGCATCCAGCATACGTCTGGCAATAGTTAATGTTCAATAAGTTAATGCATGAAAAAAGTGTTGCATAAAAGAGAGGACTAATAATGCAAAGCAGTAAATAAGTTAATGTCAAAAGATTTATGCAGATATTACTACAACCATTGTTCAAAGCAATGAGAGATCAGTGGTGAGTGGAACAGGTGGGATGTCTTAAGTAAAGGGAGGAAAAAGCAAGTGTAAAGATCCTGAGGTGGAAATAAGTGTGATATGTTGGAGGAGCTCAAAGAAGATTGGTGAGGCCAGAAAAGAGTGCGCAACGGAGAGAGTGGTAGGTAAGAAGTCCTACCATTATGCAGTGGTTATATTACATAGGGTTTTATAACTCTCAATAAGAAATTTGGATTTCATTTTGAGTGCAATAGAAAAAAAAACAATGTTTTCAGTTCATGGTGACATGATCAGATTGAATTCTTAAAATGTCACTTTGGCTGATTGGGGAGAATTTACTATAAGAGGGTAAGGGTGAAGACAAGAAAGGCCAGCCATCCTGCATTTAGTTGTTCAGGTAAGAATAGTAGTGATTTGTCCTGGGACAGCAGTCATGGAGATGGAAAAAAAAAAAAAGCTAATTTGGGATATATTTGGGTAGCAGAATTTATCAGACCTTATGATTGATTAGGTTGGAGGTTTGAGGGAAAGGTAAGTTTCAAGAATGACTATTGGGTTTTTGACCTGAGTATCTGGGTTATTGGTGGTGTTATTGTACTGATGTAGAGAATATGATAAAATGAGATGGGTTTGCAGAAGAGAGCTCAAAAATTTAATCTTGGACTTTGAAGTAACAAGTTTGCAGATGTCAAGTGACCATATTTATGTACAAGCTTGGAAAGAAGAGGTAAAGTTAGAATTGCAAATGTTTGGAGTTTTCAGCATATAGATGATAATCAAAGCCAATGGGGCCTAGGAAAGGAAAATTTGGAAGTGAACATTCCAAAGATTAGAGATGGACAGCAGAGGAGGAGAGATGGACAGCAGAGGAGGACCTAGCCAGTAGAACTGAGGAGGACCTAGCCAGTAGAACTGAGAAGGAATGGCTCTTTAGGAAGGAAGGAGGTGAAAAAGTGTAGCAACTAAGGAGGTGCGTCATGAAGGAAACTGAGTTTGAGGGAGATGAGGACAGCATTGTGACCATTTAATTGGTAATAAGGACACTTTCTGGAAAGCTGACCTGCTTTCCACTCCCTGCTGCATCACTAACCTGTGTGGCCTTGGAAAAAAAAATGCTTAATTAGTCTGAATCTTCACTCATTTTTCAGTAAAATGGGAATAATATTAAAATGTAACTCATGAGATTGCTGTGATCATTAAGTTAAGTGGCATATACGGAAATGGTTTGCAAGTCACATAATCCCATCTAAGTTTTAGTTGTGAAAATGGTTATCAATATGTTAAACATTCTCACATAAAGAATGTGCTGTGCAATTAAACAAGGACCTGTTCTCTCGTACTCAATGGAATGAGTACTATTTTGATACCAACAGATTTAATAAGTGATTTCTTTCATCAGTCTCTATACATTGAAGAAAAAGACTTAAATCCTAAAATGCCCACAGCTAAATAAACATTTGTCCAGAGGTCTATATTTTAGGTCAAATATGAACATAAAATACAGGCATTTTTACTATTGTTATATTTATCATTCTATGCTTACTAATAATATATTAATTATATATTATAATCTAACATAATTATTGTGATAAAACTAAAACTACTTGAAAGGAAGATTATTCTACCAGTCACATATATTTTTTAAATGCATCTATTTGAATTCTGCTAGCCTATCTATAGACAGCTCTTCTTAAATGCATTGATAAAGAAAGTAATGGTTTTCATACTTTAGTCAAATAATTTAGTCACACTATTCAAACCCAATTAGCAATAATATTTAAAATTTGAGAAATTTTATCATATGTTCAAAAGAAGATATCTTAAGTCTTGCAAAAGAGATTTACTTATTTTTCCATCTTCCTTTGTGTGAAACAGCTTAGGTTTATGAAGAGTAATGTCTGGTAGTTCAGCAAAGTGAAATTGTCCTATTTATCTGCTGACTATCCTCAATGCGAAGTTCTTTATCTTGCTTGCATTTGCTAAACCAGGACCTGAGGAAACTTACTTCTTAAATAACAAGGAGCGAAGAGGGGTCTGGTGGCTGGAGTATTATCCTGACATTAGCACTTCAGGGATTCTGTCTTAAACTAGAGCTGTTTCATTTAATCATTTAACTGTTCTCATCCTGCTCTCTGTGTATAAAAAGAAAATAATATTTTCCCCATGCCTTATAAATGCCTTATAAACTTAATTATTGCTTGCAGATTTCTCCGAGCTTTCTGAAAAAGGGTAGATATAATTATTGGATCTTACAGATAGACACTGCTTAGGGGTTTTCCTGAATGCAGAATGGAAAATTATACAAATTCATCCAAGTGATATGTGAGAGGTTTTGTAATGCCGATTACATATCACTGGGGAACAAATTAAGCCCATCAAATGCCTTGCATATCAATCTCAAATCATACTGTACTTGAAATGGTGGCCTGGTGTTTTATTTACTAGAGGATCACTCTCTCTAAATGAATGATCTCTTCTACAATGTGTGATCGGCAGAGTGGGACTTTAGCGGGCTGTGAATCGTGCACTTCTTGACAACACAAGACTTGTTGATGCCTAACTTTTATGGATGTATTTTAAAACTGTTAAATGAACTATCAGCATGGAATATCGATTATTCATTATTCTTGAAGAACAGGTTAAGCCCAGGGATTATATTCAGATTTATAAGGGAATTTGGAAACATTCTGATGCATTTGAAACATTGCCTTGTAGAATATATAAAGGCTTATGATTTTTTTTGAATTAGGAGAAGAGAGAAATCTAAAAATACATATTTCTAGGGCTGTCAAATCTCTTTGCATCAAATCTCTTTGCATTTTTTGTTTTTAAAATTTTTTAATGTTTATTTATTTTTGATTGAGAGAGAGAAACAGCGTGAGCTGGAGAGGGGCAGAAAGAGGGGGAGTCATAGAATCCAAAGCAGACTCCAGGCTCCACAGAGCCTGATGCAGGGCTTGAACTCACGAACTGTGAGATCATGACCTTAGCTGAAGTCAGATGCTTACCAAATGAGTCACCGGGGTGCCAATCTTTGCATTTTTTGAAATACAGTCAGCAAGATAAAACTGATAAAAGAGAGACATTTACCCTACTGAGGAAATATGCAAAGGATACAAATAGCTAATTCAGAGAAGAGTAATCCAACTGACCAGTAAATATACAATAAAGGCTACAGTTTTCTAGTGGTCAGGGTAATATAAATTAATGTTAAGAACAAGCTGTTATTACTTATTGCCACCCAACAGAATGGCGAGGCAATAACAGATGATTACATTTACTGCTGGAGCAGATATGGTGGGGGCAGCAGAGCCCTCCCACACACATCACTAGTAGAACTGCCAACATTACTACACACCTGAGGAAGCAGTGTGAACACATTTATTAAATCATCCTTCCATTTCTTGAAATCCTTATAAACTAAAGGACAGGTAAGAAATGACAAATAAGAAATAAATGGAAGATCCACCATTAGGCAAGAGGTCGAACACATTTTGGTAAATCTTGACTGAGGTGAAGAATGCTAGGTACCCACCAAAATTTATTTTCTCTTTCTTCTGGAGTAATCAAATCATAGCTGTGATGTGGCTGCCTGGCCGGGGGCTTCCAAGGACCACCCCCTGCAGCTAGAGGTGGCCTTGTAAATTGGTTCTTGTCAAGGAAAAGTGAACAGAAGTCATGTGTGTGCAATCCAGGGCCAACCTGTATACCTCCTACCTGCACTGTTTCCTGCTTGCTTCTGCACTCCAGGGTGGAAGTGGCAATGGCCGCAGCAACAGGGGCGACCTTGGAAACTATGTGTTGAGGATCATAGAATTTCCACAGAACAGCTCTATGGAATAAAGCTGCCAGTGGACAAATATAACTGGCTGGAATTATCAGATGAGAGAGAAACTTTGTGGGTTTTTTCTTTGTTTTTGTCACTGAAGGTTTTTAGGTTGCTTTACGTTAGCAGTTTAGCCATGTACTCTAATGAGCAACATCCCATGGAATATTATGTAGCCTTTGGTAAGAATGAGTTAGATCTCTACCACCTGAGCAGGCCAGCTGAGCAGGAGGGATTTTTATTATACACAAAAAAGGTTCCATATGACCCAATTTTTGTAAAATAAATGCAGAGGCACATAACCCAGTAGGACACACAAAGAAGGCTGGAGATTGAACTAACAATTAAACAACCAACCAACAAACCAAGTAAAAGGAATTACCTAGGTGCTGTATAATGTAGGCTCTGAAAATAACAATAGAGAGATTACAAGGATAATTTTTTTCAAATATTATGGCTTTAATTTTGACTTGACTTCTGTGTTCTTTTATGCTATGTTTCCCAATGTTTACTTAGTTTCATTACCTAGATATTCTGCAGGTGTTCCATATATAAAAGGAAGCTGGTTTTTTTCTTGAGAAACAACAAACACTATACACGTGTCAAGCAAATACTTTAGAGCATCTACAAAGTGTCAGGCCTGTGATATATGCTGGGTTAAACAAAACTAAAAAAAGCCCTTGTCTTTCAAGAATGCATAGTCATATGAAAGAGGGAGCATAAGGAGATAATTTCAGTAAAATTTAGTAAATGCACTGATATTGATATGCACAGGAAAAAATAGGAGATTTGAAGAAGTGTCCCTTTACTTGATTTCAGAAGCTAGGCTAATTTTTAGGGATAAGTTTCACGAGCCTGGTGAATCTTTGCAGTTCAGTGACACATTGTCTTACTACATTTAGAATATTTATCACGTTATTACTGTTGAGTGACCTGTTGGGAGGTAAGTATCTGGTATGTTCACTATTCCATTTCCAGGCAAAGCACCAGACACACACTGAGTGACACAATAAACATGGTTTTTGACCTTCATAAAGGAAAATGTCAACTTTTAGTGTTTGTCGGCTCGACTCCTGCGTTTCCAGAGAAGGTATACTTTAACATTTAGCAAGGTCAAAATGACTTGGCCAAACCACAAAGTATGGGCTCTATTTAAGTGCGCCAAGCACACAGTGTACGTCTGCTTTGTTAAAGAAAATAACCAAAAAGGAGCATTCTGAACACATAAGATAAAGGAAGAGACTTTTCTGGTTCTTGTAAAATTAAAGCCCTACAGCTCTGCATATACTAGAAACTTCAGGTCTGCAACTTTCTGAAATGTTCTTTGTCTAATAATTTGTAATTTTTAATATAAAAAGAAATGTATGCAGCCCCACACTAAATGTTTCCTCAGGGGAGCACTGTTTTCTTCGTGAAGATTGTGTATCCCAGGTAGCTATCCTAAATTGGGCTTGAATAAAATGTTCTCCTCTTTTATTATTATTATTTTTTAGAAATTCTAAAACTTTTTCATTTTGCACGAGTTTCTCAAGGAACTCAAAGAACTGTTGGAAGTGGAGGTAAGAAAAGGTGTGAAATAAAAAAGTGTTCAAATAAACTGAGGTTCATAGACTATTCTTTTCTATTGTAACAAATACTCATCAGGAGTAAGATAGGGGCGCCTGGGTGGCTCAGTTGGTTAAGTGTTCGACTTCTGCTCAGGTCATGATCTCGCAGTTTGTGAGTTCCAGCCCCACATCGGGCTCTGTGCTGAAAACTCAGAGCCTGGAGTCTGCTTTGGACTCTGTCTCCCTCTCTCTCTGCCCCTCCCCTGCTTGCATGTTCCCTTTCTCCCTCAAAAATAAACATTAAAAAAAATTTTTTTTAAAACAGAAGGAGTAAAATATAGTTCACCTGGCTCCTAGTCCAGGGCTGGTTTGTGATGTTCCGTATAGTATAACTGGGTCTCAGGGCTTCTCAGATCAACACGGGTTCTTTGTATTCGAGTGTGTCTTGAGTTTATGGGAGCTTCAGGATCCTGAGAGCAGAAGCCAGGCCCAGGATGGCTGATAATTGAACAGTGTGGGAAGAATCTACTTTGTCATACACCGATTCCTTTAAGATGCTCATGGCTCAAACACATAGGACAAAACCACCCACAAAAATTATTATAAGCTAATCAACTTTCTTATTTTTCCTTTTACCCACATTTCTTGGGTACTGAGTCACAACTTTTCACTTTCAAATACTTTGGAGACTATTCTAATAGAGGCAATACATGATGGATAGTTTCCTTAAGTGCTTAGTAAAATTTTGCTGGAACTCATATACCATCTTTCTCTTCTGAATAATGATCCCAGAGAGAAATAACCTTAAAATCATAGAGCCATAAACACTCAAAGTGGGAGATATTTAAAGGTCATCCAATTTAACCACTCACACAGTAATTTAGATCAGGTGTCTGGGATGACGTTTCAGGCTTCCACAGCCTAGCCCCAACCAACTCTCCGTGCGCTCTTTGTTGTTCCTTCACTTGCTCTAGGAAGGCCAGAGAGCTAAATGCTCATTTTAAGGTAACTTCTGGGGGCGCCTTGGTGGCTTAGTCGGTTAAGCGTCCGACTTTCGCTTAGGTCATGATCTCGCAGTTCGTAGGCTCGAGCCCCGCGTCGGGCTCTGTGCTGACTGCCAGCTCAGAGCCTGGAGCCTATTTCAGAGTCTGTGTCTCCCTCTCTCTCTGACCCTCCCCTGCTCACGCTGTCTCTCTCTCCTAGAAATAAATAAAAATATTTTTAAAGTAATTTCTGGGATATTGATATGCTCATGGAAGGTACCATCTTATCTCACCAGCATAACCATATGACTGAGTGAACAAAGAATTTGATACGGTTCATATCATTATCTTAAAATTTCACTTTCAAACATAAGAATGCATGAAATGAAAACAATCTCCTTAAATGCTATGTTGAGATTCTCATGAATCGCTTGGGAGTATAGGTGTAAATTTACTACTAAAAGAGAGAAATGTAAATATTGATAATTATAAAAGCTGCTAAATTTTTGTGCAAACATTGAATATTAAGAATATTAAAATAATATGATAATTAGGGAAATGGCTTGATTATTATGGAAACACCAAAAGAGTATATTAGCTAATTTTAGGAGGAACATTATACTCTTATTGTTCCCCCAAGTGTATTGAGATGAACTTATAAGGCAGAAAAATGGAAAATAGATTGCAATGCAATTGTACTCAAAATTGAAATGTTTGGCATTAAACAAAATAACTTTTAATAATTGTACTTAATTTTAAGTTATTTAATACTATTTAGGTTTCAATGACTTCCCTAAATCCAATGGTCAATTTGGTTCTCATATTTCTTGAAACATCAGAATTCAATACAGTTGATTAATACTCCTTTGAAATATTATCTTCACTTGCAAAGCGGGGTGTTTTTTAATAAATACCTAAGAGTGGAGTTTCTATATCATAGGTGTGTATATACTTTTATTTAAAAACCTACTAAATCGCTTCCCCAAATGGTTTTTATTTTCCCATCAGCTATAAAGGAGAGATATAGTTGCTCTACACCCTTTTGTTATGTTAGTCAATTTAATGGTAGCCATTCTAGTGGGTGTAGAGCATCACATTTTAATTTATACTTCACCGGTGGCCTATGATATGAAAAATATTTTCATTTGCATATTATCTTTTATTTGTGTACTCAGGTTTAATGTATTGTCCAGTTTTTAAAATGTTTCTTCACTTTTGAGAGAGAAAGAGAGAGAGTGCGTACAGGCGTGTGGACAAGCGTGTGTGAGGGAGGGGCGGAGAGAGGGGGACAGAGGATCCCAAGCAGGCTCTGCGCTGACATTGGAGAGGCCCAAGTGGAGCCTGAACTCACAAACTAAGAGATCATGATCTGAGCTGAAGTCAGAGGTGATTGAGCCACCCACACCCTACTTTTGCCTATTTTTAATTGGGTTGTCAGTCTTCTGTTATTGATTTACAAATTTTATGTTATTGAATGTATATATTGTAGATATTTTCTCCCATTCTGGCTTGTTTTTTCTTTCTTCTTAATGTCTATTGATGAACAGAAGTTTTTAATTTTTTAATGTTCAGTTTATAAATTTTTCTTTAATGTTTAGATTTTTTTGGATTTGATTTCAGAAATCCTTGCCAACCTCCCTCACCTATTTCTGGATTCTATTCTGAACCCAGTTAAATTCTCTATATAAAGTTTTAGGAGTCTGACCAGTGAATGCAGAGATCTACTATCTTGCAGCCACCCAACACAAGTCTGGTATGTGGGTTCCCTTCCTTATTAAACCTGCAACCTACCAATCTGGAGTAGTGGTCTGCTTTTTTCCTCCATCTTTCCATGTATGGGGTCCAGTTTGTGAAGCAACAATCATCTATCAAATTGAGGATCTTTTCTTTCATTTATAGTTTTTTGAAAAATTTTAAAATCATGAAACAGTGGTTGATTTTAAATAATCTTTTTAATGCATTTATTGAGATATATAGTTCCTCCCCCTTGAATTATTGGAATTAATCCCCCACTTCCTGATATGTTATCCTTTTTTAACATTCTTTTGGGTTGATTTGCTAATATTTGTTAGGCATTTGGGCATTTGTATGAATGATGAATATTCGTCATAATTTTCCCTGTAATGTTCTTGTTGGATTTTGATTATATGGTATTTTTGATTTCAAAATGAGTTGGAAAGTATACTTTCTTTCTTTATTTTCTGCAAGTGTGTGAATAATACTGACAGGTTTTTGTTGTTGTTGTTCAATTTTCATAGAATTCATGAGTGAATCCATCTGGACAAGGTCTTCCTTTTTAGTAAGACTTTAAATGACTGATATAATCTCTTTAACAAAGGTAATGTTATATAGATTGTCTATTCTTCTTGTTCTTGTTTTAATAAGTTGTGTGTTTCAGCATATTTGTCAATTTAATCTACATTGTCAATTTTATTGGTCTAAAGGTCTTAATTATATTTTCTTGGTATACTTTTAATGTCTGCAGATCTATGTTAATATACTTTCTTTAAAAATTCTTGCTATTGATAGTTTATGTTGCCTTTTCTGTGTGTGCTTTTTCTGTGTGTGCTCAAAATTGCTAGGAATTTATCAACCTTGGTATCTTTTCAGAAAACCAAATTTGGTTCTTGATATTTTTTGTCTTCTATTTTATTGATTTTTATTTTTTAATAATTTTATTTATTTTTATCTTATTATTTTCATTTTATTTC
Source organism: Hyaena hyaena (assembly GCF_003009895.1). NCBI lineage: Eukaryota > Metazoa > Chordata > Mammalia > Carnivora > Hyaenidae > Hyaena > Hyaena hyaena. The sequence continues at coordinate 318,166 of NW_024082115.1, read as the reverse complement.
TTCTATTTACCTTAGGTGACTTTGTTGTTTTTTCTCTAGCTTCTTAGGCAAAAGCTTAATTCTTTGATTTTAGACATTTTCTAATATAAACATTTAAAGTTATAAATTTCCCTCTCAGCACCTCATTGGTGGCATTTGACAAAATTTGACAAATTGTGTTTCTATTATTAAGTTCAAAATATTTTCTAACTTTACTTGTGATTTCTTCTTTGACCTTCAGCTTATTAAAAGTGTATGCTTAATTGTCAAATATTTGGAAATTTTCTGCATACATTATTGTTGTTGAGTTCTAATTAAACTCCTTTGTGGTCAAATAACATACTTCAAAATTTCAATACTTTGAAAATTTTTGAGGCTTATTTTATGGCTTATCATGTGGTCTATTGTGGTGAATATTCTAGGTGCACTTGAGATGCTGTGTATCCTGCAGCTCATGGATGTGTTCATCATAATATGATTAAGACAAGCTAGTTGATAATGTTATTCAAAAAAATTTTTTTTTTAGGCATGCCTGGGTGACTCAGTCGGTTAAGCAGTTAAGCGGCTGACTTCAGCTCAGGTCATGATCTCACAGTTCATGGGTTCAAGCCCCACATTGGGCTCTGTGTTGACAGCTCAGAACCTGGAGCCTACTTCAGATTTTGTATCTCCCTCTATCTCTGCCCCTCCCATGCTCATGTTCTGTTCTTTGTCTCTCAATAATAAATAAGTGTTAGAAAAATATTTTAAACAATTTTTTAAATTTATACTGATTTCTTGGTCTATTTGTTATATCAGTGATTGATAGAGGACTATTCAAGTCTCAGACCATGAGTGTGGATTTTTTTCCTCCCTTTAATTTTGTTAATTTTTGTTTCACTTACTTTAATGTTAATTTCTTATATATTAAGCATTGTTGTTTTCTTTTTTTACCTTTTAAAAAAATTTTTTAAACATTTATTTATTTTTGAGAGACAAAGAGACAGATCATGAGCAGGGGAGGGCAGAGATAGAGGGAGACACAGAATCCAAAGCAGGCTCCAGGCTCCGAGCTGTCAGCATAGAGCCCGATGTGTGTCTCGGTCTCACCAACTGCAAGATCATGAACTGGGCCAAAGTTGGCCTCTTAACTGACTGAGTCATTCAGGTGCCCCTAAGCCTTGTTGTTTTCATGATAAATTAGCCATTTTACCATTTTGAAATGCCTCTACTTATCTTGGGAAATTTTCTTTGTATTGGAGTCTCTTTTGATACTAATCAAGTCAGGTAAGGAGGCAAGATGGCGGAGAAGTAAGGAGCTCCGTACTTGCACTTGTGCCCATACATCACACGGAAAAGATCTGAAGCCATTGGAAACCTTACAAAACCTGAGAGATTGGGAGAAAAAAGACGCAGAATCCACTGAGAAAGCCTTCTAACGTGAGTGCGAACTGGGGAAGATAAAATCAGGCTGGGATCGGAGACTCCAGGGTCGGAGGCGATCCCCCTCTACCCTCTATGGGGAGTGAGAGGGGAAAAGGAGAGAGTCCGAAATAGAAAAACCTCCGCTCAGGGGGAAAAACCTCTGCTCGGGGCATTGAAAGACCGTACTTGCCAAATACCTGCACGCCAGGTCCCCTCGCGCCAACTGGTCCCGGGGGTGCTGAGCACACAAACTGCTTCTTTGTGCTGCCTCCCGGCGGCTGGACTTCAGAGTGGCCGTGCGCCTGCCGCCATTGTAGCTCCCGGGCGGCTGGGGCCCCTGAAAGAGCCGCGCAGACACCGGCGTCCGCGCCCCTGGCTGGCTGGGACTCGAGAGGGAAGGCAAAGAACTAAAAACTGGGAAATTAGCCTGTGAGTTCGTGTTTCAGGTGACGAGCCATAGAGGGACCCGATTTTCCTCACTCCAGCGGGCTCGGGCTCAGAGCACCCGGCAGGCAAGCCCCGCCCATGCGCGCCAGCCCGACCCAGAGAAGGAAGCAGCGATTCTGACTCCACCCCCAGAGCTCCGCAGGGGGCCTGGAATTGCCCCGAGGGGGTTGCCTGGGAAGCTGTGTCTAAGGCAATTTCAGCGGGGCGCGTGGACGGGGATTTGGAGATTGGAACTGGCCTGGGTTGAAGAGTGCAACCAACTTCGGCTGCGCCCCCGGTACAGGGAGTTTACACGCCCAAAAAAGCGAGGTGCAGTGCTT
>NW_024082115.1:236934-313868 GCF_003009895.1 Hyaena hyaena | reverse complement strand
ACAAACTGGACTTTAAATTAAAGACAATCACAAGAGATGAAGAAGGGCACTACATAATAATTACAGGGTCCATCCATCAGGAAGAACTAACAATCATAAATGTCTACGCACCGAATATGGGAGCACCTAAATATCTAAAACAATTAATCACAAACAGAAACAAGCTTATAGATAAGAATGTGCTAATAGCAGGGGACTTTAATACTCCGCTTACAGCAATGGATAGGTCAACCAGACAGAAAATCACTAAAGAAATAATGGACTTGAAAGACACATTGGACCAGATGGATCTGACAGATATATTTAGAACTTTACATCCTGAAGGCAAGGAATTTACTTTCTTCTCAAGTGCGCATGGCACATTCTCCAAGATAGATCACATACTGGGACATAAAGCAGCCCTCAATAAATATAAAAGAATTGAGATCATACCATGCACACTGTCAGATCACAATGCTTTGAAACTTGAAATCAATTACAGGAAGAAGTCTGGAAAACCTCCAAAAACATGGAGGTTAAAGAATACCCTTCTAAAGAATGAATGGGCCAATCAGGCAATTAAAGATGAAATTAAAAAATATATGGAAGCAAATGAAAATGAAAACACAACAATTCAAAATCTATGGGATGCGGCAAGGCAGTCCTAAGAGGAAAGTACATTGCTCTCCAGGCTTATTTCAAGAGATTAGATACTAATCAAGTCATACTGGTTTTCTTGTTTGTTTGTTTGTTTGGTATATGTATTTCCATATATTTTCTTTTAACCCTTTTGTATCTTAATTTTTAAAGTATATTTTCTCTAGGCAGCACATACTTGGATTTTTAAAAAATCCATTATGAAAATCTTTGCCTTCTATTTGGAGTGTTTGTCATATTAAAATTTTATATGCTTATTAGAATGTCTGGGTTTAAATCTATCACCTTGTTTTAGTTTTTATTTGTCATTCTCCTTTTTTCTCATCTCAGGTTTTTAAAGTTTATTTGTTTATTTTGAGAGAGAGAGAAAGAGACAGACAGACAGAGAGCATGAGCAGGGAGGGGCAGAGAGAGAGGGAGAGAGAGAATCACAAGCAGCCTGACCCAGGGCTGGATTTCATGAATTATGAGATCATGACCTGATCTGTAATCAAGTCAGACACTCAACCAACTGAGCCACCCAAGTGCCCTTTCTCCACCTCAAATTTTATTTACCTTTATCAGTGGCCCCTCTGGGACTGTTTCATATGTTCCATCCTTGTGGCCCATGTTGGTATTGTGCATATCATAGATTAGTCCCTGAACCACTGATCAACTAAACCTCAGTGTTAGAAGGAAGGCATTTTTGCCCTTTATAGTTCTATTAAAATGTAGCTTTATCTAAACTTCATTTCGTGACAATGGTCAGCTTTTTGCATTCCTCTTTCACCAGCAGGAGCTCTATTTTTTTTTTTTTTGACAGGAAGTAGGATTTATTGGTAGGTGTGAATAAAGAGGGGGGCAGTTCCAAGTTTCCCATGAGTGCAGAGCCTGCCATTTGTCCAGGGATCCATGATTAGGTATGTATTTGATCTCACAGCAATCTGGGATGAGACACTTTTCAGCCACCTTTTGTTTAAATTTGTCCACTTTAAACTTAGTAAGGCCCACTTCTTGGAAATATGGATCTTCTCACAGTCAGGGAGCTTGAACTTGGCCCTGAGTTGAGTCTCAGTCACATGCTCCTCATTCTGCAGCTTGGTACAGGTGGACATGATGACTTGGCCAATGTGGACCCTGGTCACTGTGCCCCAGAGCCTTCCAAAGGCACCATGCATACCTGTCTGGAGCCCATCAGCCCCAGCACGGGGCTTTATCTTGTTGATACAGAAGACATGGAAAGAGTGGAGCCGCACTCGGATGTGAAAACCATCTTTGCCATAGCTTTTCACCATGTACTTGTTGACATAAATATGGGCAGGCTCCAGAGCTGCAGAGGAGAGCTGCTCCTAGTCATCTGACACCACATGGCTACATAGTGGGAACCCATCCACTTTCACCTTCTTCTGCCCCAGGCCAAAGATGTGGATCTTTGCACCAGGGACATCTCTGCAGAAGGGAGAGTTTGGATATGGCCCGTTCTCACAATACCAATAATACCAGGCAGGGTGGTGGCCCATGGCGACACTAGGATCTTCAGTGGCACACCAAAGGAAAAGAGTAGGACCCTTATTTTAAGCAATGGTTTTGGCTCTGGAACCCTATAGTATGGAAGTACCTTCAGTTCCAGTACCCTTCAGGACTTAAATTCCATTGCCTGCTTTCATATGTGGAGCCCAGGAGACTGTGTCTTTAGGTTGACTCACTGCTTTATAACTTTGTTACTTTTTCAGTGCATAGAGATATTAATTTTGTATTTGAGAATGGCTACATCTTTATGATTCTTTTTAAATTTTATCAACTCTTTTTGGAATATCAATGAGGGTAGGTTGAGTATGTGTTTAAGTTTGTGCCGGCATTTGAGTGTGAGTGTTTATGTAGGTCACAGAGAAGATTTACCAATTTTGAATGAAAATTCTTGTTACTTTGTAAGCTGGGGATAATAATACCTCATTCATAACCTTAATGCAAGTCTTAAGTGAAATAAGTCACATAGAATGCTTGGCAAGATGCCCATCAGATAAAAAGGCTCAGTAAATATTAGGGAGTATTTTACTATGAAATAGAGCCACTCAGTTATTACAAAATGATAAAAAAGTACATGAGGAGATAAAAATTGAATCAGGCTCTGAGAACTGCATTTGGAAAAATGTTTTTGAGACAATCTCTGAAATAGAAAGTGAGGGATGGGGGTTCTTGCTTTGCCTTATAGATATTGTTTGAAGAAATATTAATCTCTGGGACAGCCATTCAGTGAGAGGCTGTGGTAGGGGACAATTCTCTATGGTCTTTTGTGTTTCTACATGTCTTGCACGGTGAATAACTAGATGCCCTCTTTTTCTGAACTATCTTTTCAAGGATATTTGTATAGTGAACCACTATACAAACTACTATCTAATATCAGCTCGGTTTAGACAGAGAATTTAGGGATTCTCCTTGATTAATTTTTCAAGTATTTTACTTGAAAAGGGAACTGTAATGCTCCAGGCTTTCACAGGTCCCACTGGATGAAAGAGATAAAACAACATCCTTAGGGACTGTTGGGTGGAAGTAGCCCAGAATTATTCTCAAAGGCATGTGCTGCTGACACTTGTTCCCAGTGTCACAGTTCTTGCCAATGTCACCCATTTGAACATTATGGTTTCTTTTGAGCATGACCTTCAGTGGAAGTAAATCTGCACAGCCTATCAAAACATATTATTTGCCCCAAGTGTGCATACCCTGGTTCCCTAAGATTTCTCTGATAGTACCCTTTATTCCCAGAAACTCCTGTACATTGCAGATCGTCTTAAGACATAAGGTTTCAGTGGACATCAGGGTTCTCTCGTCAACATCTGTTCCATGCCTTCTTACCTGTGGGATCTGTGTGGTTTGGTTGGGACTGGACTAAGCTGCTTCTCATTTCATAACCTCAATCTTCTCCTAAATACACAATAAAAATTTCTGAGAGGAGAGTCATGATGAGATTTCAAAACAAGGTATACATTAAAAAATTGTGTATCTTGGGCAATGTCAACTTGCTTCTACTTCAGCCACAGCTTATCAGATCGCTTTGATTTGATATCTCTAGACTCAGGATTTGAAGAAAAACTGTCTTTCTCTCTCTTTTTTTTTTACTTAAAAATTTTTTAAATGTTTATTTATTTTTGATGGAGAGATGGAGTGTGAGTGGGAAGGGGCAGCAGAGAGAGGGAGACACAGAATGCAAAGCAGGTTCCAGGCTCTGAGCTGTCAGCACAGAGTTCAATGCAGGACTCAAACTCACAAGCTGTGAGATCATGATCTGAGCTGAAGTGGCACACTTAACAAACTGAGCCCCCCAGGCGCCCTTCTCTCTTTTTTAATGCATTTTATTGTGGTAAAGACTCTCCATTGCCTCTTCTGTGCAGCTGCCTCTTATTTGAAAAGTTGGCTTGATATTGATATGATTTTTCTACCTCTGGTTCAACAATAACTTCTTAGGAACATTAGTTTCCTATTTTCTATTCTCACCCTCTTTGACACCCCTCCCTCTAACATTGACTTCTTGCCAATGATAGGTGCCGTGAAGAGCCCCTGGCAGGAAGGTGATATATTATTTCTTTTTTGCTCTCACCTTACTCACAACAGCCATTGAATTTGTTTTAACTGAAACTGGAGCTGGCTCTGCAAGCAATTAAGTTGTCTTAACCAAACAAATGCAGTGACTGGAATTTCCACATGGCACAGTGTTTCACATTTATTGCATCTGGGGTTTGAGAAAAATCACACTTTAAAGCGATATGAAATGAGTTTTACAGAACTGGCAGGAATTCAATATTGTATAGAAAATCAAGTAGGGTAAACTACTGAGAAATCAAAAATAAATATGTGTAAGAGAAAATTATATGGTGGAATAGGGGAAGAGAAATAAAAACAAGGGCAAATAAAGCCTTTTAGGAGTGATTAAAAAAGGAGAAAATACCAAGATAACAACTATATTTTATACACACAGATTCTCCTTAGGACAGCAATTTGGACACTGAGGACAGTCAGAGTTTTGCATTCCAATTATGAAAAAGTATTTTATTTTAATTTCTCCAGGGTACTTCTTGTTCCCTTACCATAATATCTTAGCAACATAATTTTAGGAGGAATTCACTCTTGATTTATTGTTTTACAATTGTGGTGAATTCTCTTGAAGACATTAATGTGCTGGTGTTGTTCACTTCAAAGCATGCCTCTGAAGGCTGATAGGTCACACTCGGGAAACCGATGATCAGAGAATGTGGCACACAACTTAGAATATAAATCAACGTAGCCTGTGTTCATGTTCTGACCCTGTAACTAAATGATAACTGATTTACTTAAGAGACAACTTGGTAGTCATTTTTGTCAATTTTCTGAATGATGACATACACATAAATTGCACCTGCTCTTATTTATTGATACTGACAGAAGAATAAATGTCAGTTTGTGCCCTAAAAAATGTCCAAACAAGTTTCTCTTGTATCCCCCAAAGTCCCCACAGGAGATCTTATTACATAATGATTATAAATTCATATTTCAAGTTTCGTGACCTTGAAGGAATTCTTGGTAAGATGAGCAAGGGGGCGGAGGGTTGCCCAACAAATAGACATTATGAGGAGATTTATAGGCACTTAGCACAGAGGATTCTTGGCACTTTTCAGACAAATTGTTATATAGAACGAAGAAACAGCAGAACAGCAGGTAGTAAATAATGTGTTCAAAATTCAACATTCCAAAAAGAGAGGAGGAACATTGTGAATGGATTATGAAAGAGAAGTAAGATTGGAGGAACGTTAAATTGTACTATAATATAAAGGGGTTGGGGAATGTTAGGCTGCAATCTCCATCCTTATTTACTATGGATATTTTATGGGCATGGAAGTAAGTTTATTTTTTTAAAGAGATGTTTCCTGAAAGCATTTATTTCAGAGAATCAGAATTTAAATCATTTCCAAAATAACAAAGTAACTGGAGCTTTAACATGATAAAAGGAAACAGGAAGGTTACGGTAAATCAGTGTAGGACAGGGCTGCAGAATAATTTAGCAGGTCCAGGTAAAGGAGTTAGAGCCAGACTACTCAGGCTGGAGTGGAAGTTCTGCTGTCTATTTATTGCATTATAGTCATTTTAGAAAGGAACATTAACACGTGAGTCTCTTAGCATCGTGCATACGTATGACCCCCATACCTCTCAAGATTACTGATAAAATCAGTTTTTCATCCCCACCAGGACCACAATTTATTGATCTTTGTATTTTTTTTTTTAATTATCCCTCATCCCCCTGCTATCCTTTCTTCCTTCCTTATTCAGAATAGAGTCTGTGACCTGGCACTGTAATGACCCCTTTTTTATGTTCTCAGCGACTTTGCTCCTCTTTGCTTCTTCCAGTTTGTTTCGGAAAACCACACCCTAATTAGGTCTGACCCAACATACTTTGCACCTGCATTTGTAAAAACTGAATGTAGCTGAAGAAACATAAAATCATGAGGTGTGATTTCACTTTAAATGCACGACCACTTGGGCTCTGTGCTGACGGCATGAAGCCTGCTTAGGATTCTCTCCCTCTCTCTCTCTGTTCCTCCCCACTGTGATCCCCATTCCTCCCGTAACCAACCCCTGCATGCACAGGGACACACACTCTCTCTCTCTCTCTCAAAATAAATAAATAAATAAATAAGCATTTTAAATGTAGGACCACTAATTTCGAGCAGTCCTTTAGTGCTTCTATGATTGATGATCATATTGAGAGCAAATATTTATAATGATAATCATATTGGATTTTGATTTTATTTCCTGTTTTTATTTCTGGTTAGATTTTAGTATATGATTATGTTAACATCACAAAATGTTAATTTCAACAAGTAATATTCTTTCATTTTCTACTGTCTTTAAGAGTTTTTCTATAATGGGAATCATTGGTTCTTTAATGTTCTGTAGAATTTATCTCTAAAACTGTGATGGTTTAGTGAGAAGTGCATGTGCGTTCGAACGTGTGTGTAGACTTTGAACTATTAATTCAAATTTAAAAATGATAATAGATCTTTTCAGATTTTTAATTTCATTTTGAATCCAGTTTCACAAATGACATTTTTCTAGGAAGCAATGAATTTTAGTTGTATGTTCAACTTTGATGGCATAAAGATGTTCATTTTATTCTTATTTTTAAAAATATCTAGAATCATGGGGTGCCTGGGTGGCTTAGCTGGTTAATTGTCCGTCCAACTTCAGCTCAGGTCATGATCTCATGGTTCATTGGCTTGAGCCCTGCATCAGGCTCTGTGTTGACAGCTTGGAGCCTGGAGCCTCCTTCTAATTCTGTGTCTCCCTCTCTCTCTGCCCTTACCCCACTCATGCTCTGTTTCTCTGTGTCTCAAAAATAAACAAACATAAAAATAAAATAAAATACCTAGAATCAATCTGTAATATGTCCCTTATTTCATTTCTATTATTATTTAATTTTACTTTTTCTCTTACTTTTTGTGACCAGTCTTTCCAAACTTAAGTATTTTATGTGTCTTCAAAAATTCAATACTAACATTGCTTTCTAATATTTTAAAAAATATTTCTTTTAAAAATTAAATTTTGCTTTTAGCTCTCTTCTTTCCTTCTTTGAGTTTTTCTGTTGTTCTTTTTATAATTTAAAGTTAATTTCAGATTGGCTATCTAATTTTCCACCTTTCATTTTCATTTTCTAATAGATATACTTAAGGTTATAAATATTACTCTAAGTATGACTTTGTCTGTATACCACTATATTTAATATGTATCATATTTTGTACAATTTATTTATAAATATTTTAAAATATATTATGATTTTACCTTTAATCCATGAATTTTTAAGGAGTGCATTACTTTCTCTACATATGGACTTAAAATTTTTTTAAATATTTATGTATTTATGAGAGAGAGAGAGAGAGAAAGAGAGTGAACAGGAGAGGGACAGAGAGAGGGGGAGTCACAGAATCCAAAGCAGGCTCCAGGCTCTGAGCTGTCAGCACTGAGCCTGACACGGGGCTCAAACCCACGAACTGTGAGATCATGACCTAAGCCAAAGTTGGACATTTATCTGACTGAGCCACCCAGCATCCCTCTCTACATTTGGATACTTCTTTTTAAAATTAATTTCTAACTTAATTGCATGTTTATCAGAGAACATGGACTGTTTGATATTAATTCTTTGGTATATGTTGAGATGAGTTTGATGGCTGAACATGTGGTCATTTCTGAAATATTCCCATTTGCTTGAAAGAAAATAATCTCTCTTGTGGGAATAGAGTTTTACTCATGATTGTGAAGCCAGTTTATTAATTGTGTTGCCTTTTTTGGCCACCTTATGTACTGGTTATTGAGAAAACATGTAAAAATATCCCAATTTGAAAGTGAATTTGTCAATATTTTTATTTCTTTATCTAGACTCAGAGGAGGCTTTTACATGTAGTGGCTAGTATGGAAGAAGGACCCGAAAGACAGCTGCCTGTGTCCCAAGCTGTTGGCTATTTAAGTCAGGAGATATTAGAAAAAAATGTTTATTTCTCCTTTTTGTTTTCATTTACTTTCAACAACACTTCACTGCTGCCTTTGGGAAAAGAGTTTTGTATTGGAACCTTGTATAGCAAGCTGGAGTATGACAAATGTGTTTGGGGATTAATGAGCTGTAATATGCATGCAGCTGGCTCTGGTCCTGAATTTTCGGGCTAATGGCATAGGAATGGCTACTCTTCACTATATGCCTGACAGTGTGCTAAGCAATTGACAGGTATTAACTCACTGAGTTCTTATAACAATAGGTAGATTTTTATTATTAACAGTCTCATTTCTCAGAGGAAGCAACTGGGACAATGAGAAGCTGAATAATTTGCCCAATGTTGCCTAGTTAGGATGGGTCCCAGCTGGGATGGAACCCTGGTGGCTGGACTCCAGAGCTTGTGCAATCAGCCAAGAATTCATGGTGGCTTCTCCAGAGCCTTGGATAGAGTTGTCTCCTGGGAGTTTTGAACCACAGAAAGGAAGAAGCTGGGGTAAGAAAGTAAGGGGAGGGGGCGCCTGGGTGGCTTAGTCGGTTAAGCGTCCGACTTTCGCTTAGGTCTTGATCTCGCGGTTCGTGGGTTCGAGCCCCGCGTCGGGTTCTGTGCTGACTGCCAGCTCAGAGCCTGGAGCCTATTTCAGAGTCTGTGTCTCCCTCTCTCTCTGATCCTCCCTTGCTCACGCTGTCTCTCTCTCTCTCTCTCTCCTAGAAATAAAAATATATATATATAAAAAAAAAGAAAGGGGAGAAGCAAAGAGAAAAGCAAACAGACACAAGCTGTTGGTGAGGAAAAGCCATTACTGCCAGGAAATCCACCCCAATGCTCTGATTTATCCTCATTTGAACTGTACCCAGAAATAAAATTATCCATTTTTGCATCTTGGAGATCTTCTGGTTGTAGGCAGGGATGCGTGGAAACTTCCTTTCTCACTGCTATCCTTCCACACACACAAAAAAAATCTGAGACCTTTCTCTGACAATTGGTCCCATTTTGCCTCCCATGGGGCTGCTTGCTCCAGTGAGAATGTGGTTCCCTGAAGTTAGACAAGCTTGGGTTTATATCCCTCTTCAGCTACCTACTAACCTCCGTGGTCTCTGTGACCCACCTGTGTCACTTACTCACCCCGAGCCTTCATCTCCTTATTCATCAAATGGGAATATTGTTAACACATGGCCCTGTTCATTCAGTCAACAGATATAAATCGATTGCCTGCTTTGTGCTGGTCACTGGTAGGTAATATTTTGCCCCAGGTAGATCATACATTATGTTTGCTCTTCTACTCTAGGAATGTATAATTCAGTGGAGAAGACAGATAAACAGACAATCACCACTCCTGTGGTAAGTGCTAAGACTGTTACGCATACAGGCTGTTGGGATAAGGACGGGAACACCCCGCATGTACTTAGGAAATATGAGGCCTTCTAAAGGAGGCCTCTGCTGCTAACCCTTCCCTATGAACGTATGGTTTTATTTCAGAAATCTTCCTCTAGCCTGGGATGTCTTTTTACTTTTAATATATCATGTGGCTCTGAGGTTATGCTGTTTAATTGCCTTTCCAAGCCAAATGAGGTGATTTGTGTCACATGTGCTGTGCACCTTGGGCACCTAGTCTTCATATTGGTCTTCACATAATATTGAACAATTAAGCTTACATTTCCTCTGGAAAAAATATTGAGAGTTCAAGAGAAAATAGAAATAAGAATTGTAAAATTTGGGGAAAATGAAATAAAAATAAGGTTTGGGCTTTTGCCATATTGTTTACATTTTATACTTACAAAATTACTTACTATGATTTTTGTTGACTGCCTCCCAGTAACCCCATTCCAATTTTAAATGTGAAAAATGTGAGAATTTGAGATTAGTTTCTCCCAGAGTTGATATTAGAGTCTGGCACTTCTGGATTCTTGCCTCATGGTTTGTTGCCAACTTAGACTCCCTAGGAATATAGGCAAAACATATTGCTTCATCTATTTGTTTTTCATCGGTAAGTAAGTAGGCTAAAATTCAGGAGGTTTCCCAGAGGGATCAAGAAGATTTTATATTAAGAAACAAACAAACAAACATACACTTTTCCTTATCTTTCTTTAGGCGTGCCTTGATTCTGCAATACCAAGGTTAGGAGGGGTTCAGGAGATCTATTTTTAAAATTTATGAAGAGGGAGAACTAAATTCTCTTAGCCCTCAGAAAATAAAAGGTGAATATTACTTGAAGAATTAAGTGCATAGGTTTAAGTAGGAAGGATGAAGGAAGCGGTGAGGATTACATTAAATTTGTAAATAGCTTTTCCCAGGCTGTTTAGCTGGGTGACTAGAAAACATTTTCCCTCTACACTGACAAGTGCTACTTCAGATCTGTTTCTATTAGCAAGCATCTTTAAAAATATTGGCTATAGAAGCAGCTTATATAAGAACATCAACACTTACCGGCTCCTAACCTTGAAGCCATAAGAGCTTTTCTCATAGCTTTTCTTCCTTGTAAGCCAGTAGCACTCAAAATACACAAACCCACAGTGTGGTGAGATTGGGGGTTAGTGGTTGGGTTTTAAGGAAAAGAGGTCTGCAATGAGTCTTTAGAACTCTGCAAAAACCACAGCCTTTTGTGACTTGGAAGTATTTAACAGTAATTAGAATAATTTAATCTTGAATTTTCAGTGCAGATAGTCTATGTAGAAGATGACATGGCACTGGCACAAGCTATTTCCACAGCTCAGTCTGTGAAATACCTTTAAGTAAATACTAAGTTAATAGTCTGTAGGCCAGTGATTGCATATTCAAAGAATTTCATTCTGCAATATAGCCTTTATTAAGATTTAATTTCCATGAAAGCAGAAAGGCAGAGGTATTTGGGATCTTTACATTAAATCATAATTAAAACTCATGTCAGGTACCTACAAGTATTTAGGATTTTATTTAATTGAACCCAAGATGAAAAATAAAACTAATGAATGGCAAAGTTCATTATACAACTTCCGATTAATATAACGGTCTAGCAATTGCTCAGACGACTAGGAAGATTTAAACATACATATACATATCTGTGATATATATATCTGCATTATTTTGTTTTCTCATATAAGATATGCATGTATCACTATTGGCATGTGTGTGGATATGTGACATATTATGTTATTTTCATAGCAGATTCATTTTTACAAAAAACAGAATTGTGGGGTTTTTTTCAGTGAAGATTTCATCCTAATTCTTTGAACTTGTCTTATGGAATCTCATATTCTGCTCTCCTGTGAGTTCCATTTTATCCTTTAGATTCCAAACTGGGAATAAAATATAAAAGCTTTAAGCTTCCTTGCTTGACTTAGAAAATTGCACAGAGATACTCCCAGTAATCAAACCCATAAAGTATGACCTGTTTTACGAGCAAAGATGTCCATAAAACTTAAGAGTAACATTTGAATTTCTGTGGAAAATTATTAAGCCTCCCTTTGGTACCTTGTTCTATGTCAGCTACACATCCTTAATAAAGAAGTTAAAGAAAAGCAACAAATATTAGTCCAGAGAGTGCATAAAATTAAGCAAAGTGGGCGAATACTCTGAGGCTGAACACGTGTCAGCATCAGGTCCAAGGAGAAGGAGTTAGAAACTAGAGATGTCCATTAAGGACCCTGGTATTTTCTCCATCCCACCCTCCATCCCATCCTCCCCAAGAGGAAGAGATTGCAGGCTCTCTGATGTTCGGAATATGTTTTAAACTTTTCATGGGGGTGCAAAATGACCTTTAATTCCCCCTCACTAGACTGTGAATATCACAATTTCTAATGGCTAACTTGAGTACATAAGGTTGAGTACAAAATTGGAGATGGAGACTCAACAAACTCAAGGTGAATAAACTTGCAATGTAAACATATAGAGCCTTGAAGAAAAATTCAAAGTAATACACAACTGCTGGGGACTGATATTTATGGTGTGCTAATCATACACAATTCAAAGGTTGCTCTTAGCTCTTAATATCTTTTATATGAGCTCAGACTTTCTTATGCTTATGTAATAGACAGATCTCCCTTAAACAAAAGGTAAGGTTTTGAGTAGCCTCAGTGTTGACTTAAATAGTATTTATTTTGCTCTTACTTAATTATGGATAGGCATAAATTGGCTATGAACTTCTTATACATATGGCTCATATTTGACTTTAAAAACAAAAACTATGACAATGAAATAAAATCCAACTATTACTTGATAAAATTCAAAAAATATTAATTTAATTTGGTGGATAAAGTTGATTTTCTGAATGTAAATGGCAAACTGGGGAAGCTCCTTCTGAATTCCACATGTAAATATTCTCTTCTCTCAGCCCTTTAGTAAAACCATGTCCCTTAAGAGCTAACGATGTCATTTATTCTTCATTTACCATAAATATATATTTTATACATTAATTTGCTTCAGTTATGTTTTCTATTACATTGCAATAATTATTGTAAATGTACATAATACCAAATAAATATAAACATAGATGCCAAAATTGTGTGGCTGTACTTGGTTATTAAAGTATTATCTTAATGATACGGAATAGCACTGTCGAATAGAAACTTCTACAATGGGAATGTCCTATATCTGCACTGTCTAATATGGTAGCCATCAGCCACACATGGCTCATGAGGATTTGAAATATGACTAGCATACCTAAGGAAATGAATTTTAATTTTATTTAACTGAAATGAACTTATATTTAAATTTAAATAATTATGACTAGTGGGTATTAGTCAGTGAATACCTAACATATATTTATGTTAATTCTTTAGTTATTATCAAAATGGAAAATAAGATGTTATAATTAAAGAACTTTCAGATGCCTTAGAATACACTGACTCTAGTTTGAGAATCAACTACTGTGGGCAATTATTTGATCAGTCTTGAACATAAATATGCCCAGCTGTGTACATTTTCTCACCTTGATGAGCACAAGTTAGAATCTTTGGAAATTTTAATTCAAGGATAAATCTGGCATATAAAAGGAATTACCAAAACAATAGTAAATTGGGGTTCTTGAGGAAAATAATTCTAAACAGAGAAATTTGGAAAAGTAGCTGCACCTCTAAGTAGCACATGCAGAACCATGTAGTAACAAACCAGTGTGGTCTATCCCACAAAAACAAAAGGGTTAAAAAGTAAAATGTGTGGTACTTGAAAATGATTTAGACCTTTTTTAAAAGTTTTATTGAGATATAATTGACATAAAAGATTATATAAGTTTAAGGTATACAAAGTGATGATTTGATACATATATATTGTGAAGTGATTACACAATAATGCTAATTAACACACCCTAATTATCACCATCTCACATAATTACCATTTCTTTTTTGTAGTAAGAATATTTACCAACCTTAAAGTGTATAATTAATTGTTAACTACATGTATTGCGCTGGACATTAGAGCACTTTTTCGAGTCAATTTCTTTTTGATAGTGGGGACATCCTTTTCAGGCTTCTTCTACCCTCATTTTGGCCACAAGAAATCAGCCTCTGGCAGGAAGTCCATGGCCAGCTCCCAAGTCCGGCCAGTTTTGGCCAGTCTATACTGGGAGGAATGAGAATTCAGATGGAGACTTAACAAGGCTTGTTCTCGCCCAGCTGTGTTGCAGGTAACAAACTGCTTCTCACTTTCTTGAGAGCTTAATATGTATAAGATATAATGAGGATGTACAGTAGTGCATAAATACTATCTCCTAAAAAAGGTTTATAATTTAGTACAGAGATAAAATGTAAGCAATCTTTTCTAGTTAAAATTCAAGAAATCATATGCCTAGATCCAAATATATGATAAGATGACTGGAGTCCAGAGGGGAAAAAGTTTGGGAGCTGGCCAAATATAATGCTAGGTAAGCCTGATATACTGATGTCTCAGAAGACGTATCCTAAATACTATTTGATCCTATATATCAGGGTCCATGTCCTTTTAAATTATTTTTGAGATGACTGACACAGGATTTTGCATTTGTAAGTAGCCAATAAGTAGTGATAAGATGTGAAAGAATTGAATTAAATAAATTGATGAAAGAGCAGGAATTAAAAGGCTGTGATAAAGTATAAATACAAAAGGAAGAGAGCTAGGAGTTTCTATAAATGTGTGCCACAAGCATGCCTCCAGGTGGTGGAGGGATATTTTGCTCTTATCTGTTAATATTAAGGTAGGAATGCATGTACTGAAATCAAACATACCCTACCCTAGAGAACAAAAGGTAATAATCAGAGACAAAAGTAAGAGAGAAAAAAAATGTGCTTGCATTGTATATTAATGGGATGCAATTCAATAGTCTGGATGCCCACGCTGAGAAAAGAATATTTCCTACTAAAATATGATTTTTGATAGTATTCTTAGACCCACAGTGTTTAGTACTAAAGGTCCATAAAATATTTTCAAGGTAGCAGTGTCAAGAAAGTTGCCAAATCTATGATCCATTCTGACCATCAGTTTGTAGTGTGCCTCTAACAATGGCTCCAAATAATGGGGTGTGGGGTGGTAAATTACTTGTTCTCTACAGTGTGGTCTTTAGCAAGTCTGGACATCTCTGATTCCTTTTATAGATCTCACATCCCTAGATGTGCCCAAATACTTATTGAATACATCCTATTTGGGTCATAAAATCTCTTGTTAGTAAGGAAAATTATATGAGAGAGGTCCTTGATGACAAAAACTCAACATGTTTTTACTATTGAGAGTAACAAAGGGGAGGAGAGCTAGCCTCTTCCATGCTGAATATTTTTATAATTTGACTCTTCCTTTATTTTAAAAGTTTATTTATTTTGAAAGACAGGGCACTAGCAGGAGAGAGGCAGAGAGAGAGGCAAGAGAGGGGATGTGAGACTTGATCTCAGGAACTGTGAAATCACAACCTGAGCCAAAATGAAGAGTCAGACGCCCAACCAACTGAGCCACGCTAAGAATACAACAGAAAAGAGACTCAAAACATTCTCAGCAAAGCTAAAGCATGGACAAGTTAATGAATGCATTCACTGCAAACCATCTGAGCAGGAACTAGGCCTATTTCTCTGCTTTTAATATAATCAGCTAAAATATAGATCTGATGCCCGAAAAGAAATCAAGAAAAGGAAAGCCTGGGTAGGAAGACCCCTAGGTGAAGCCTAGTTCTTGAGAAAATTCCAACCAGGTATAGAAGAAACTCTTGAGCCAGAATTTTGTCCTGCTTTGTGCACCAATGCCCTGTTCTAGCTCCCCTTTGTTCAGTCATCTGCTGGAAGCAGCCTGATATGAATACGACAATGGATTAAAGATGTCACTTGGCTTGACACAAAATTTTCTTTTAAAGTCTTTTTCTGAACTAGCAAATGAAATTTTCTCCATTTGGGATTTGAGAAGCTTAATCTTTACCATGACTTTGTAAACTCCCTTCCACCCCAAACCTGTTCTAATTGCTTTTAACTCATAACATATTCTTCTGGATTTTATGCACTGATATTTCTTAGAGACAGACTCTTGAGGCCGATTTTAATATAGATAAACACCTTTCTTTAAAATGAATTGCTCCAAAGTGCTGTTAATTTCTCTCTGTAGGCAATATAATAGGGGATAGTAGTTGAAAGACTCAAGGGATATCCATCTGAAATGATCTCACCTGCAAGTATATATTTCAGGAAGAATCCTTAGAACAAAAGGGTATAAAGCCAAAGGCAGCTGCCAAGATTTTGACCACAGGGTGCGAAATTCAAGCCTACCATGTTTGGAATAGGAGGCTTGGTTGGGGATGAGATATTTATCCACTGCTGCTCCATAGTTTGTTTGTTGTCCTGAGAGACTAAGCATATGTGGCAACATATCATTGATTTTGGGCAACCAGAAGAAGCTATATGGGGAAAGCTGTTGGCAGGTATGTGTCTTGAATAAATGAACAAGTTGATAATTACACACCTGGAACCCAAAGAGCAAAAATGTGTATGGTGACTTGCTAGAGTGGGGCTGATCACTACAGTGGTTTTGGATAAGTCTGTGAATGGCTCCTACCCCCTTGTCCTGAATTCACTGGCAAAAAGGATGTGGCTCACAAAGCATGGCACTACTCTAAATTATGTTACTAATTTCTTCCAACTAGGCATGCGTTTGTGTCTGAATTATATTTTCTACCACTCTAGATTGCACGGGTTTGTGTCTGAATTATATTTTCTAACACTCTAGATGGTTTTTTGGATGTCATTTAGTATTTGGCACAAGAGGATGAAACAATGATCCTGTTTCATTCTCAGAGGAATGGTTTTGGAAAGAATTTAGTAGAATAAAATGGTTTGGATAAAACTTCTTTCTTCATTCCAAAGGCATTAATTCATTAATTAAGTGTTATTGAGGAATTCCTATGTGCCTGAATCTATGGAAGATGTAGAGTCAAAGTTAAATAAGGTAGGCTTTAAAACACAACTTGGAAAAAATTTCTCAGACAGCTATCACCTAGGGTGGTAAGAGATGGTTTCTATTTCTTGCAGTGAATCTTGACTGATACACAATCCAAAGGGATCCATATCTCACTGCTGCTTAACGGTCTGTAGTCTTTTCTTATTTTTCAGGAAAAATGGAAAATTTCTTTGTCTAGAAATGGTAGTTAACATTTACTACTCAATAGTAATGTAATTACATGTGAAGGGTAGTATTCCAAGTGTATATAGATGATTCACTTTAACATCACAAAATCCTGATGTAGGTACTTTACAGATAAAGAAAATGAGGCATAGAGAGATTAAATATCTTTTCCAATGTAAAACAGTTAGTAAATGGTGGAGTTAGGAAACAATCTAAGCAGTTTAGCTTCAAAGCTGTAATTGAACCCATAAATCTATGCTGCAAAATGGGTACAGACTTGTCAAGGATTAGAATTAGAGCCATCTCTATCCTGCTCCCCATTGTATATTCCTCTAGACATACCAACTTCCTGTCATGTTGTTTCACACATTAGTGCTTTTGCACAAACTATTCCTTCCCTCAACTTTAATTCATCAGTGATTTACTTTGCTCTTGTTTTGTGCCACAGCAATTCAGGATGCTGGGGATTGTCGTACCTATTAAAATGACAAATGCAGTCTTTCCCTTCATGTAGGTTATGGACTACAGGGAGTTGAAAGCAAACCAAGAGAAGCTACTGCATAGAATGATAGGTGGAAGTAAATAAATAGGAAATTACAGTTGTACTGTTATCGTTAGAATTGAGAAGTGTCCAGGAAGCACACGTCTTGCGGGTTCAATTTGAACTTGAAGAATTAGGGAGGTTGAAGATCCAAACAGATATCTGAGTGCCTGGCATTTTCAACACCTTCTCTGCCTAGCTAACTCCTAGGCATCTCTCAAGTTCACTTTCTTCTTTGATGGTGGGGGCAAGGAAGAGAGGCAAACCATGAGAGACTCTTGAATGCTGAGAACAAACTGAGGACTCATGGGTGTGGGGGGGGGGGGGGGAGATGGGCATGGAGGAGGGCACTTGAGGGGATGAGCACTGGGTGTTATATGGAAACCAACTTGACAATAAACTATTTGTAAAAAAAAAAATTTCTTCTTTGAGAATCCAACTTTTTCCCAGTTTGATTAAGATGATTTTTTACTAACATTTCCTTAGCAATTTGAACAGAAAGCTTTTTATTATCTTGCACTGCTATTGTTAGTTATTGCCTGGTTTTTTCCCCACTAAACGGAAATCTCCTCAAGGGCAGAAATGATTACTTGCTTATTTCTGTATCCACTGTATCAACTACAGTGCTGGCTTAGCATACACCCACTACAATATTTGTTAATAAATGAGGAAATGGTTGAGGAGGAAGCAAGAAATAAAAAGTCATCAATTCACAGTGGGTCCTCTATATCTTGCTAATTATTTAAATTTTTTCTAGATAATCAGAGATTCTTAGAATTGGCAATAAAAATAATTCTGTGTTTCATTTATATTATGTATGCTTTTGCATCTTTGAGTCAAACTGGTTTGCTAGGTAGGTTAAAAGCATCACATTGATAAGGCTAAACTAATAAATTTCTCTTTGTATGGATAGTTTGCTGTCATATAAATCTATAATGTCAGGTTACCCCATGCACGTTGGCCACTTAGCTTACAGATATGGCTTTGGTTATAAAGAGAACCAGATGAGAAAGCATGTTTGAACTATCGCAAGTCCATTTCCACTCATGGAACAACTGTCACATGCATACCCAGCAATGGTGAGCCAATAACTTCACCTTCACATGTTCAGGGCAGGTATTATTTCTCTATACTATCGTATTATGTTTGAAAATAAAGTGATAGACAAGCCTTCAGGGTTAACCTAATGTGACAATACACATCAGTATCATCACTGACTTAGGAAAGTTACTTGAATTAATACACTACAGTTCCTGAATTGCCAAAACAATTCTGTGGCTTAGATATTTTGATAAAATGAATTTTTGACTGTTTCCACTTACATAATTAGTTTTATTGAATTACATCAGGGCGCCTGGGTGGCTCAGTTGGTTAAATGTCCGACTTCTACACAGGTCATGATCTCATGGTTGGTGGGTTGAAGTCCTCTGTTGGGCTCTGTGCTGACAGCTAGCTCAGAGCCTGGAACCTGTTTCGGATTCTCTGACCCTCCCCTGATCATGCTGTCTCTCTCTCTCAGAAATAAATAAAATATTCAAAAAATTTGAATTACAAAAAACTTCCTTACTGTTAGATTCTTACCTGAGTAATTTAACAATAGAGAATACTAGTTATCTCCATAGACTCAGACTAGTTTCCTTCTGAAAACAATTGATCTTGAAGTATTTATAGATTCAAATATTTAGATAAGTTATTCTGTACCAGATTTGTAGTGGATATAGTTTCAAAATCAGAAAAATTGGATACTTTCAATTTGGCAAGATAACAAAATTATGTAGGGTTAGTTACTTGGGGGAAAAAAACATCATGACTATGATTAAAAGGATTTTTATGGATGCTTTGTAGAACAAAGTCAGTAAAATTAGGACCAAAAGCTGAAGGCTTTCCATCTGGCTGCTGTTAAAATATCATGAATGTTATTTTAGGAGGAACTTCTGGGAAACTAGATTCTCCCTAGAAACATTGTGCTTTAGATGTTAAAGAACAGAGTGTGCAGCTTTCATTGTCAAATGCACCTAATCATTTATTGGAAATTCTTAGTTAATTAGGTTATAGTGATCCTGAAGCTATTTTTGGTGACACATATAAAGTTTATAAAGATAAATTTATCCCTGTACTGTATGTCTGATAAGCAGGTTGAAATGATTCAATCAGAAATGTGACATACTGCGATAGACATAGACAGAGCATTAATTTTCACTCTCTGTACATAAAACACAGTTGACTCTCAGGATCCTTTTGAAGGGTACTTTGAATTGCCCAGGAAGTAGGTATTACTCATGGTCTCAAGTATTTGAGCATGCTTATCCAAAAATAAACATCACTCTGAATTTACAAGGATTTCAGTATTGATGGAGAATAAAGAAGAAGGAAATAGCCAACTAGATTTTTAAATTGGTTGCTTGTTTGTTTTTGAGGAAGAGGTGGGCAGAGAGAGAGGGAGACCCCTTTACTTTTCCTCTTAAATGTTGTTATGATAAACTCCAAAGTAAAGAGGGAGAGAGGATAGTGAATCTCGTTGAAGGGACATGAGGTAAAAAAGAGATAAAGTGGGGCTTGAGCTCCAACATTCCAGCCTAAGGGACACTGTTCTCATGCATTTCAGTGGACACTAAGGATCTGCCATGGAAATCTAAGGCTTAGAGAAACAACTTAGGGAACACCTGTCTTAGATCATTGCTAAGAGAATTTTTCTTACCAACATATGAGAAGATGCAGTACTAGATGCTTAAAGGTATGTGGGGAAAGGAGTGTTATGTTTGTTGGTGGTAGTGGTGCTGATATTGACTGTGACTTGAGGAGGAATTCAGTGATGAAGGAGTTTGGTTGACAGAAAATTTCCAATTGCAGATAGGAGAAAAACCCTGAATTATGAGAGTGTAGTGAAATAAAGCCATACTGTATCTAATCGGAACTATGCATGTCACAAATCCAAGCTGTCCCTAACCCCTCAGCCATGGGCTCTATTAAGTAACAAACAAGAGAGTTTTGTCCACATGAGAGATGTTTTGTTTTGTCTTAGTTGAAACACACTAAGTTGTCTACCACATGGAGTGAAAATAAAATTGGAATGGCGTCACATAAGGTAAGTCCTTTGTAATTATTATTTGATGTTCCCTTTAAAAATTACTTTATTAATGTTTAATTACAAAAAATTCATTTAAATATCAGCATTTTAGGTAAATTATAAAAGAGTAAGTAAAACAGTATGACCATATGCATTTCCTCTGAATAATTTATAACTCTTAAAAATTTCTTTATATTTCTAGACATACGTTCTTAGTATTTTTCTAGCTAAATATCCTTGCAGCACTGTATTTGGTATTTTCTGTTGTCTGATGAATTGAAAAGATAGCTGGTTTCCATATGTCAAACGTTATCGGGGAATTTGACACAATGGAGGGAAGACCTCAGATTTCCACCATTCGATGCTTTTGCAAAATATAAAATTGTAATGAAAAACACTAGTCATGTCACTTTAAAAAATAAATCTGTCCTTTTTTTATAAGAGAAAAATTTAGCCTATGGACTTTGTTTCTATTTATAAAATATTAATGTGCCCTGACATTGAAAAATGAAATGAGATTAAGTAATTGTTGTGTCTGGGGTAACAGTACTCCAGATGTTAAAGCTGAGTTGGGAAGATGATAACCGGGAGATAAGTTCTTCTACAGCAGCAAGAGAGCTTTCTCATATTTCAGAGACATCTCTATCCCTAAAACCTTCCCTTAAAAATACAGTAAAGCCCGAACTAATGGGATACCTTAGATTTCCTGCAATTAAACAAATCAGCTGAGTGCACGACTCAATTTCCAGCTCTTTGCAGAAATCTCCCCTTTGTAATTCAAGGGACATATGATCCTTTCCATGTACTTGACAAGGTGTATATGCTATGTTTTTCTTCCTCCTTAGTAACCCCTCACTTTCTCAAGTCCACCAAGGACGCTGGCATTTTAATGGCTCTAGAAGCCTAGGTTGTGAGTCTCCACCTTTGGCTCTTGCTCTTCGGGTAATTTCTTTTGGCCTTTGTGTTGCTGCCAAGGAAGCAGGAGAGGATAGCATGGCTAAGGTAATAATGTCCTCTTCTCTTTTAGCAATATCTTGCCAGAGAGAGAAAGATACAGCTTAAGGCTGACATGTTTGCAGTGCCAGTGGGCAGGGGAAGCCCTACGATTAGAACGGGCTCCAGGATAAATCTATACCACCATGAGTTCTGACAGAGTGCATTTTAGCTTGAATCTGTACCCTTCTTCTATCCTTTAGATATTAATAGTTAATATCATTCATGAATTAAAGAGAGAATATTTCTTGAAAATTTTTACTTATTAATGCATTCATTTGATACTTTTCAAATGATCAAATATACTTTGGCTAACTTATTCTACTTCTTTGAGACGCTGTCCTGTGCTATCTGAGACACAGTGACAGTCTGGCCCATGGCCTCTAGATCAGGGATTTGGTTTTCTTTTTAAAAAAATTTTGTTAATGTTTTTTTTTTATTTCTGAGAGAGAGAGACAGCATGAGCAGGGGAGGGTCAGAGACAAAGGGAGATACAGAATCTGAAACAGGCTCCAGGGTCTGAGCTGACAGTCAGCACAGAGCCCGATGCGGGGCTTGAACCCATGAACCGTGAGATCATGACCTGAGCCAAAGTCGGACGCTTAACCGACTGAGCCACCCAGGCACCCTGGGATTTGGTTTTCTATCACCTAATACCCTGCTCACAACATATTCAGATCCACTTAAGAACACATTAGCCTCTCTCTTGATAATTACTTGTTGCCTGATTATACCAAATAAATAACCTATAAAGAGATATGTTATAAGTTAGCTCTAAATGGTAAAGGAAATGGAAGTTCAAAGAATCAAAGAAGAAGCAAGCTAAAACACTTGGACTCTGGTGGATTTCTGTAAGTTTACTGCTATCTGTCCAAGTCACAGCTCCTTAGTCTCCTCTATCTATGAAACCACCTTGGGCTGGTCCAGGATAAAATAACTGCCTCTTTGCCTATGTTGAAGATGGAATTTCCAGAGCCACTGTGTTTACTTTTCATTGTCCTTTAATCCAAATTATGAATCTATTGAGTCTGTATAATATTAACATAAACTCATCCATTTGTAGGATTCATGACTAAGTTCAGTGGTTTATCAGCTTGCTGGTTTTGTTTGATTACTCTAAAAATGAAACTTGCACCAATTGAGGTGAAAGTACAACAATTAATAACAAAAAGCAAAAATACAGAAAACCAAGACCAGCTTAAGACAGCACTGGTAATATACTGTTAATAAAGTATTTTCCCAAATCTCAGGTTTTTCCAGACTTCTGCAGACAGACTTCTTAGACAATACTAATGCCAGTCTTTTAGTAAATCTGACTAGAAATGCTTTAATTTAAAAGGTCAAATTTTAGGAGTGCCTGAGTGGGCTCAGTTGGTTAAGCATTTGACTTCAGCTCAGGTCATGATCTCACAGTTTGGGAGTTCGCGTCAGGCTCTGCACTGACAGTTCAGAGCCTGAAGCGTGCTTTGTATTCCATTCCTCTCTCTCTGTCCCTCCCCCACTTGTATTCCCTCCTCCCTCTCTCTGGAAAATAAACATTAAAAAAATAAGAGATCAAATTTTAATATCTTTTTTAATAGACTACAAGTAAACAGTTTTCTCCTATGTAAAAAATGAAAATCTATATATAACTGTTTATCAGTTTTCCAAAAGAACTGAATAATAAATTTTGGATACATTTGTAGTTCATCCAACAGGCTCCCTGTGTGTCAAGTGGAGGCTGTCAATCCTGCTTTGAGTACTAAATATGTCTATATCAATGTCTGTGTCCTCACCTTTGACTGTTTATGTGTACAACTATAGCTTACACAACTTCCAGGAAAAACTAGGATTGCAAGCTTTTTAAGTATCTGACTTTTGACAAACTGTTCCCTGTTATTAAAAAGCAGACAATAAAATACAATAGAAATGTATGATGCTAGAAGTAGGGAAGTGCCATCCAGTTAACAGAGGAGAAGTGACTATTTCCCTGAGCAAGGTGACTTTGAACTTCTGTCATGTAATGAAATAAATATCACAACAGTTCACCCTTTTTATATACTTAAGTATTTTTAAGACTCTCATTTTTCCTCTCTGAGAGATCTCCCACTGTATTTCATTTCTGCAACTGAGGCCATCATTTCCAGGTTATTAGAGATGCTTTGTCTCTTTTTCATCTTCTTCCTTTTGTCATTTTGCACATGCTATTAATGCACCATGGGTACACTTTTAAAAATATTGCATGATAATAGTTCCTTAATTCTGTGATTCTCTGCAGAGATAGGCATCTTCCTGGAAGCACACAGCAGAGTATGAAGTATATTAAATGATGACTTCATAGGTCACTAATTCTCATCCCATGAAAACCACCCTGGGCCTTGGGGACTGTTTTAGTTACATTCTTCTCAGGAACAAAAGACAATGCAAAGTATTTCAAGAAGTTGGGGTGTAACTCAGGAAACTGGTAATGCAGGTGTTGGAAAGCTGGAAGGATTAAAAGAATTAAGATTAGAAACTGTTGGAAAGTGTTATTAACTATAAATCTGGGATATCAACCAAGAGGAGTGTTACCACAATTACAAATGAGGAAGAGGGGCCGATTCCTCTAAAGCTCAAATTGCCTGAGGAGTTGCCATCATTTTATAAGCTGCCACCATCTCAGTAGCCAGGACAGTGTCTGATGGACCGCAGTGTCAGAGACTGTGTGGAGGGGGTATTGGATGTGTGAGTGGGGCAGGTAACTGCTGCTGGGACATTTAAGGGAGAGTGTCAATTTGCTAGTGTTGAGACCACTGAAGCCATACCATGTGGCTTGCTCTGGGGGTGCTATCTTCCTGGATGGAGGGAATTTTCTAGAGCATTTTTCACATGGCTCTTTCTACCATAACAGCTTCACCTCATTCCATTTGGCCAGTTTCAAAATATGCCTCTTGAAATCATATACTCAGGAACTGGGGAAATGAGTCACAATGGTCTTGTGGAATTACTTTGCTCATCATGAGACTGAGCCAAAATTGTTTTTATCACCTGACCCCCAATAATCCTTCACTTTGCTGGTGGACCTCTGTAAGGCCTGAGGCACTCGTGAATTAATATTAACTCAGAGCCATTATTTAATAATCCCTGGAAGAGTCTTTTCTTTTGTGGAGAGTCACTCTGAATAATAGCTTTACATCCCTTCAGGGCAAGCTTGGAGTGATATTTATAGTATACTCTTGGGATGCATTATAGGATCTTACCTCAAAGGGATACCATTAAGTTGGGTTAACTGAGCAAGAACTGTGAATCTGTATTATAGTGTCTACTAGAACTAGAGTTTAAGTTACCGAGATCAAGTAATACTTCAGCAAAATGCTTGCCAATTTTCTTTTCGAAGATAAGGCGATCCATTAGTCACTATCAAAAGTCAAAGGACAGGAGATCAAAACCTGATTGCTGCTGCTCTGATTCTAGTTGCTATTATGCTAATTTGCCCATCTCACCACTGGAGTTAAGGACTGACACTAAACTTTGTGTCAAAATTCCCCTATTCCCTTTACAGTGGGAATCTGGTTACAATGACAGCATCTTCTACCACCACTACAGCTTTCAGAGAACTACCACCACAGAGCTTTCTAACTGATACAGTAATTCCTTTATTTCCTAATGCCTTAGTTAAGGGAGCGTCCTATGGTCCCTGTATGGGGGACATAGTGACATGTGATTTTTCACGTTGTGCTAACCCTACTCCAATGTGATATTCCTAACTAAGCATTTTATTCCTTCTTTTAGATTAAATCTGGGAGCGGTGGTGACTCAAGCCCAGAGTCCCTGGAAAGGAGAATATATATATGTGTGTGTGTGTATATATATATATATATAAATTAATCAACAAAAACATTTTAGAAGCACAGTATCTATGTATAATTGCATTGTAGGTGTTTCAAACCCAAGGTGGGTGGAATATGACATTGGAGCAGATCGCTGAATAGATTCAGTTGTTCCAGCATGACTTGTTGAAAAGACTATTTTCTTGATACAAATTTTAAGTCTTTCAAAACTTAGGAGTATAAGCTATACCATTTTGGTTATATCTGCTTACATTGATAGGATTAGAAGTGCTAAATGAGTGGAGATGGGTGGAGCCTTGAGGGATTTTTTTCCCCCAAGCTTATTACCTCTGGAGAAGCCATAGCAGTATCATTAAGCAGTGGGAAACTGGTCGGTTCATATAGGGGAAGAAGACCTGTCTTATTGCAAGGATACTGTAAATATCATCAGGGAAATTTCAGGATTCAAATTTCTTAACTTTATTGGATTTGCTATTCGGCTATATTTGTCCTGTAGTGACAAGAAATAGGAGGTCTTTTCTTTCCTATAATTTAAGATTTTTAAATTGCCGATGTTAAGAAAAAAGTCAATTTGAGTAAATTTGAAGATCTAACTGACTTTATTAAACAATTTATGAATCAGGCAGTGTTTCACCTAGCAAGTGGAGGGGAGCTCTGAGGAGCTATATAAAAGAGATTTTTATTGGGAGGAGGGTGGACTAAGAAAGTTATTAGCAAATTGTTCCTGGCAAGGTTTATTTCCCTGGGAGGTAAAGCTGGGGGCAGAGGGGCTTATCACAAAAATTACCTTATCTTCCTCAGGGCATGAAGAAGGCCCCCAGTGGCAGATGTCTTGGTGCTGATAGGAAAATTCCTGACTGACATGGTTAAGACTAAGTTTCTCCTTGGGGACTTCAAAACTGCAATTAGATAAGGTGTTAACCCCAGTTTGGGGACTTGGCTTATGTGATAACATTTGACCTTGTGGGGGTTATTTTTTGACACTCAATTTATCACTTATTTTTCATAAGCTCTCTAGAACACTCAGGAATAATCAGATAACCTCCCAGTTCTTGTCATCATCATTCCTACTATAATGGCAAAGTGCCATAGCCAGTGGGTCCCAAAGTTTTGCTTTTAGTAGATGCTTCATTCTAAGCAAACACATGATAATTTAAGTAAGCATGATATCATTGTGTGTCACAAATTACTAGTGTCTTAATTGACTTTGTTAAGGATGCCTTTACTCC
Source organism: Hyaena hyaena (assembly GCF_003009895.1). Classification (NCBI taxonomy): domain Eukaryota; kingdom Metazoa; phylum Chordata; class Mammalia; order Carnivora; family Hyaenidae; genus Hyaena; species Hyaena hyaena. The sequence goes on along the minus strand of NW_024082115.1, from coordinate 287,559 downwards.
ATTCAAGCTCAGAATGTAAGCAATCTAATTCAAGAGTTTCAGGTTGTTACTAAATACATATCAGCCAGAGACTAGGAGGGAAAGAAAAACTACACAATCTGTTTCAGAAGAGGGGGTTTAATGCATGCTATTTATTACACAGATATTGAAGAGCTAGAAGTTCAAAAAAGAGAAGATAAAATTAGTAAGTGCAATAAACAATTACTATCTCTAGGCCTACAGAGACAAAAGAAGGGAGGAAGTAGTTTATCAGAAGGAAGGGTTGCAGCTGTACTAATTGGAACCATGGATATGGGGGCCACAACTTCAGGAGCTGGGGCCATGAAGGAGGTGCCACCATGTAACTGAGTTGGATTTAAAATGTTTCCCTTTTTTCTTTTTTCCAATATTCCTCCCGTGCTTCACATTGGCAGAAGACAAACCAGCTGGAAAGGGTACCTGGGAAATGGAATTTGCAGACTCCAAATTAGTGCTTCAGAGTGTAGTACAGTCTAGTAGAGTGGACACAGAGCTGAAAGGATATAGTCAAATAACTAGCACAGACGTATGCTTTCTGGACTTCAATTTCCTTATACAGCCAGCTATGATTCATCTGTTAAGACTCAACTTACTTAAACATTCATTTTCTCTTGATCCCTTTCCCAGTTTCCCCTAGTTTGGAGTAAGTGCCTCTCCTTTGTGCCCCCAGTGAAACTGATATTAGGATTCTTATATTACTTACTACAGTGACCTCACTTGCAAAATTTTTGCTTTCTGTTCCCATGATTTCATGCTTTATTTGTTCAGAGGTCTTACTTCTAAACGGAGGGATATTTCTACCAGGAGACACAATGGTTTCACTGAACTGGAAGTTAAGACTTTTACCTGGCCACTTTGGTCTCCTCATGCCTCTGAATCAACAGCCAAAAGGGATTTACTGTCCTGTCTGGGGTGAATAATGCTGAATACCAATGGAAGTTGGACTGTTACGCCATCTGGAATTAAGAAAAAAAATGTCTGGAATACAGGAGATCACTTAGGGAATCTATGTATATCTATGCTCTGTGATTAAGATCAATGGAAAACTATGAGCACCCACCTTAGGCAGCATAACCAATGGCTCAGATCATTTAGGAGTGAAGGTCTGGGTCACCTTATCAGATGAATAATTATGACCAAAAAGTAGTTGTAAATACTAGCTATAACCACATGACCAGATACAGAAATAAGGACTGTAATTGTCATTAGACAAGAATTCAATGCCTCTGATTCTTAGGCCTTTAGACTTGGATGGAATTGTACTATCAGCTTTCCTGGGTCTCCAGTTTCCCATGGCAAAGTATGGGATTTCAGCCTCCATGATAACATGAGCCAATTTGGTATGATTTTTTTTTTCAAATAGATTTTTCAAATATATATTTATTCAAATATATGTGTATTTATACACACATACATATATTTAGGATATTCTTATCAACATAACATATACTATATTTATCTTCTATTAATGTTGTTTCTCTGGAGAACCCTAACTAATACAGATTCTAAAAAGAATGTATAGTTTTGTAATATTTTAACAGTGGAAACTGGAGTACTATGTTGTGAGTACTGAGGAAAGAATTGTGCAGACTTAACAGTATGGGGGACGGGGTTTCATCAGTTGGGTTGCACTTGCTTTGATCTGTGTCAGTTCTATTAGTTAGTCCTCGTTCATGTCTTCTTAATTTTGTGTTTGCATCTCTAGACTTGAAATTAATCTAGTTTAATTTCAGGGGACATTAACCGACTTTTCTCAGACACATGCACACTCTGTCAACCACCTGCTCACAGGTTGTCTGGAATTGTTCTCATTCTTTACCTATCCAAGAGTTTCATCTCTCTAATTTATTTGAGTGCTCCTCAAGAACAAAGATTTTGTTGAATAATTTTTTCCTTTTCCTACAGAACACCTAACACAAGGCTGTGGACATATTTGGTACCCTATATTTATTGGAGAAATCATTGTTTAACCACCTGAAAGTTCTGTACAATGAAAAGGTACTTCTTTTGTCAGTCCATTTAAGTGCCACAGAAACAAAATGTAGAAGGATTGTACATGGGCTGGATGTGAAGTGTCTTTGCAGTAACTCCCCTTTTCATCTTCAGGCTCATCACAAATGGCTTCCTTCCCATTTTCAAGTACAGAATACTTAATTTTTATATTTCCAAATTAAGATAAAGTAAGAAAAAGACTCTAATCTGAGAAGATGTCTGTTAGTGTTTGCATTCAGTTTGAGTAAATATTTTACATTTGGACATTTCATTTGTGGTGGATTTTGGATATATATTTGGATTTCTATTTACCACAACATACAGTGAATTGTAAAGAGATGAAGAGTTTGAATGTAACAGATGGTAAATTAAACTCTAAAATAAAATAGATGGATGTTAATGCTAGGCATTGCTTTTATTAGGGTTGTTAGAATTTCTATACCCAGTAAATCTTTGTCAGAGTTAAAGTTCACTGGCAATGAAAGATGCTTTGGATGGTGTAAGTATAATTTTAATATAATTTTGTTTTAATTGTTAAAAATAACTTTACCTTAAAAAATGATACATAACCATGATAAAATAATTCAAATTACATAACAGGCAAAGAAGAAAGTAAAAATGTCCCTTAACTATATAATTCAGAAAAGACCATTATTAACATTTTGGCTGCTATCCTTCTGGGCACATCTCTCTGTACATGTATACATAAAGTATATACATGTAATTTTACATGAAATACTATATGATGTTTTAACATACTTTTTGACTCAATATATTATTAATGATAATTTCTTATGTTAAAAATAGAAGAACACCTATTGATTTTCCATATGATTTACAATATACCATTTCTATCACTTTTCTATTATGAGCTATGCTATAGACAGCATTTTTATTCAAATATAATTTTTCATTTTGTTCTACTCTTAGTTGAGCTTATTCATTCATTCATTCAATGATGTGTCAGTCACTGAGAGGCTGCACTGTTTCATATGCCATATGTTGGGACACAACTCATTATGGGTCTCTCATATTTCTGCTGGTCTTGCAAGCAAGGGCATTGGCTGTCCTTGTTTTAGGTTCTCTTTTCAAGGATGCTTGTATGGTTAACAGTCTTTGAAAACAGATAACATATCTCTCACTGGAGCAAAAGGTAGGTTTATTTATTGTCCAATGTAATAAAGATGCCTTTATTTGAAACAAAGATCAAACAGGTTTACCATCCATTATAAAAGATTCAAGTTCCCTAAGTTTGAGTTCCTCTTTTGTAATGCAGTCTAACGTGTGGACAGGCACACCTATCTCTCCGTATGTCAACCTATGGAAATTTGGGTTCATGGAACTTAGAAAGTGCTGATGCTCTGGCTATTGCTCATACTATCAGTAATAAAGTCCTTTGTCTTTGGCCAAGTTGGCCAGCATCAGTGAACTTGTGGTATACTTTCTTGTTAGGTTGCAAACAAAGTAAAATGTCAGTCACTTCCAAATTTTTTAGCATTTTATACTTTCTTGAATTTTATCTATCCAATGATGTAATAGGCACTGAGTAAAACATTACTTAACTAAGCTTGATAAACAATTATAGGTAAGGTAACAAATGTATCTTTTGGATTTGCTTTTAGAAATGTGTATAATGTGTGTAAAAGGGTATATTAAAAAACTGATCAAGTATGCTTACTCTGTGGTAGAAAAAAGAAAAAGTTCTCACCATTTCATTTAATCAACTTCCAGTACTAATGCTTGAAACCCTACTTAATTTATACAATTTTATACAATTTGAAAAATTCTCCTGTAGACAAAAAGTTTATGAATGCTTTGGAGATAATATACTTTATTTATTTAGTACAATTTTAGACTAAATGTTATGAATGAGATTTCCAAATTATGGTGCTGAGGTTTAATGAGGTGTAATTACAGGTCCTAAGATATTTGTATGAGGAGCAAAAGCTTACTGTACACCATTAAAGTGTTTTATGTATGATGATGACTGACACAACCCATTATGGAATTTGAATAAGCTTAATTGTCCACGAAAAATAATTGAAAATAATCCTTTAGATGTCAAAATATAGCAATTTATTATATGAGTGTGTCAGTTGTTATTTAATACCTTCCTGGTTATAGACATGCTTTTTTGGTGGCTCATTAGTTATGTCGCCAGGAAAACAATATTTTTAGCACAGTTCAAGATGAAACCTTTATTCTCAATGTGTTGAAATATAAAGTGCACAACAACATTGGCATTAAACTGATGCAATATTATCAGCATGACCTGATTGCTCTGCTAATTACAGGGTAGAACAGCAACACAAAAAGACATGAATGATGATAATTTATCAATTTGTTTCTGAATGTTTCTTTGAAGTTTCACTATATTTTGGGAAACTTCTTTAATTACTATCCCACGTGTAACTGAGGATAGACTAATAATAACAATTCCAGTTTTAAAGAGTTTGTTGTACCTTGCAACTAAAGATAATTGAGAGAAATAGGGTCTAAGGAAAGGAAATTGGGAGGAAAATAATTAGCACAGATTGATATATGTTTATCTACACTTGCTGGAAGTGAGATACACATGTGGCCCTAAGATTTATCAGGGAAAACAAGGATTTACCAGGGAAAACAAATAAATTGTTATAAAGTAATTTATAAGATTTGAGATATTCATAAATTAGAGTCAGTCAATTTATTAGAGTAGCATCACTTTTCTTCTTCCTGACATACACAGAATGATCTCTGAGTGAGTTGTTTATTTAAATAGTTCAAACACATGAAGAAAAAGCTCTACTTGTTACAGTAGTTCTTTAAGGGGATCCTGCATCAGAATGTGGTACACATCCTCAGGTCTTGCACATTAGTATTGATGTTAGAATAGATGAGGGAGTAGATAGACTGCCTATCTTTTAGAAAATCATCTATAAAGATCATGTCTGGCAATCAGACTCTTGACAAGGGTTAAATAGCATGTACCTCAGGGTTAATTTCTAGCAAGAACCTGAGATCTAAATGTTCTGTATAATCTTTAAATGTTGTCTACATGCTTTGGCAGTCAGCTGATAAAGGGTAGGTTTAAAGTGTTCTTTAAATAATGAAGGAAGGTAAGGAAGTCACTCACCCATATAAATGATGACTTGCTCATGGAGGAGGTTGAAGGTGTAGGAGGTTGAAGGTGCAAATATAGTGTAAATATAGGCAGAACCTCCTGCAAACTGTAAGATACCATAATAGAATAATAGCTCCTGAAATATACAGTATACTTTTGAGGTATAATAGTATATTTCTACTTTAAGTTTACAGGCTGCTTTTTCTTAGTATCTGAAAAAAATACTAAGAATACTTCATTTGGACGACGGTACGAGTTTGAATAATTTACTATAGATGGTTATGGGATACTGTCTCTGCTTTGTACTGAATGGGGATGCAGACTTTTTAGAAAACATTTTTCCATCTGCACAGAGGTCATTTTCCTGTTTTTCCTTTTGGGTATTTTTGCTTTTGCTTTACGACTACTACTTGAAATGTGATAGATTCATTTGTAAGACATCCTCTTTCATCTGCAAAGAAAATTTTCTTACTGCCTCAGGAGCTCAGTTGCCTTTTTCTTTTTCTACTGAAATCCTTTTTTATTCTCTATCATCACATCACACCTAAAGTCTTGCATTGGACTTTGTGCTTGTTTTATTGCTGTTTGGATTAGAAAAAGCCCTTAAGGGCCTATTGCTGCAAACTTCCCTGTGAGCATGGACTTCTCCATTGCTCTTCAGGGGGCAGGGAGAAAAAGTTAGAGCCTCTTTTTCTTTCTCTTCCAAATTCTGTTCTAAGATGAAATGAATATTAACATTTAATTCTTTGGGATTTCCAGAACTAAAGAGGTAACTATTACTTTGGAATCTAAAAAACAAGTTCCACAAATATAAATAGCTTTTCATATTGACAGTCTTATTATAATGAACACATACATTTAATCTAACTCAATTAAGATAGGATGAATTGCAATAATACCTAAGCACAAATACTATAGCTTATAATTAGACTTTGAAATCCTTTACTACATTACAAGAATCTTTAATTTCTTAGATCTTTTGGGTCTCCTGCTAACTTTAACCATTTAGCAAATAGAAAATGGGGGTTCAGTGGTAGAATTCATTTCTATTCCATCCTGATTAGTCATTTCCTGTCTACTGCTGGTTTTGGCATGAGGAAAGCAAGGATACTATTTGTTTTCCTTCTCTTTCCTTTATGACCTATCAGGAGGAGTGTTGATCTGGATTTAATTCTCTTCCAGGGTAATTGTTATGCCAAAATTGTAAAAAAATAAAAAAAAAAGAAAAAAGATTTAAGTTTTAGGGTTATAAATAAGCTTTCATAAGATAATCATCCTCTTTCTTCCACTGATTTATCTATCCCTGGGTGTCAAATTGAAATGGAAGATTTCAGAGAATAGAGTTTAATAGAGCAATCTTAGTGTTTGTTTTGGTTTGATGCCACTGAACTTAGGGAAAACAAGCTTTCTATATAGTCAGCAAAGCACTGAACTTTCACAGTAGAGTATGAGTTATACATTCTTTTGATAATATATTTTTCTGGTTTGCTTTGCTTTTACTGCATATCTCTGTTTGGAGATTTTGGAGAAAAAGATGAGATGGTCCGGGAGAGTTTCAACACTTCTGGGTCCTTTCCATAATAGCATCTAAATAACATGTGTTAATTCATTATCTTGAGATTTATTAGTTAATAAATAACATGAATTTGGCCTCTCTCTAAGCAAACTTCTTATTTAGTTATACTTGGATTGGGGTAAGAAAATGGTTATTAATAGGTCTAATTATTCACACTGGTTACATTGGTAAAATTTTCTAAATAATAACTACCAAATAAAAACTGGATAAAGAGATTGATTTATTCAGTTTACTGCAATAAGGTAAATTTCCCAGATCCAAAGATCAGAGTGCTTCAGCTGGTAGTCTTGCTTTAGATTTTTATAGGGAGGGACAAACACGTTGCAGATGAGATGATTTATATTTGGCATTGTTCTGCAAGAAGGAGAAGGCTTAGTCAGTTATCTGAGCAGGGAATGTTTCTCTCTGTGGTTAACTAGCTCTAATCTTAACTAACCAATCATAAGACAAAGTATGGGAAGTTGGAAAGTCTTGATTCAGTCCTTGCCAGCAATTCAAACAAAAGAAGAAAGACTGTTAAACTTTGCTCCGCCCCTCCCCCCCCCCCCCCCCCCCCCACCGCCCCGACTCTTGTTTGGGACAAACATCATCTGTATAGAATAATTTCAATAATTTCAATTACACAGAAATTGTGTTAATTTCAGCTGGGTTTTGGATCAAGATTTGGGGATATAATTCATATAATTAACAATTTCTTGTTTGCTCTGTTCTTGAAGAAATAGCTGAACCATCTACTGTGTCCTTTTTTTTAATAGTTTATTGTCAGTTGGTTTCCATATAATACCCAGTGCTCATCTCAACAAGTGCCCTCCTCCATGCCCATCACCCCCTACCCCTCTGCCCCACACCCTTGCCCTCAGTTTGTTCTCAGTATTCAAGAGTCTCTCATGGTTTGCCTCCCTCTCTCTCCCCAACTATTTTTCCCCTTCTTCTCCCACATGGTCCTCCATTAGGTTCCTCCTAATCCACCTATACGTGCAAACGTATGGTATCTGTCCTTCTCTGCCCGACTTATTTCGCTCAGCATAACACCCTCAAGGTCCATCCATGTTGCTACACATGGGCAGATTTCATTCTTTCTCACTGCTATGTAGTATTCCACTGTATAGATAAGCCACATCTTCTTGATCCATTCATCAGTTGATGGACACTTAGGTTCTTTCCATGTTTTAGCTATTGTTGAGAGTGCTACTATGAACATTGGGGTATATGTGCCCCTATGCATCAGCACTACTATATCCCTTGGGTAAATTCCTAGCAGTGCTATTGCTGGGTCATGGGGGAGTTGTATTGTTAAGTTTTTGAGGAACCTCCACACTGTTTTCCAGAGGGACTGCACCAGTTTACATTCCCATCAACAGTGTAGGAGGGTGCCTATTTCTCCACATCCTCGCTAGCATCTAGAGTCTCCTGATTTGCTCATTTTAGCCACTCTGACCAGTGTGAGGTGGTATCTCAGTGTGGTGTTGATTTGTATTTCCCTGATGAGGAGGGGTGCTGAGCATGGTTTCATGTGTCTGTTGGCCATCTGGATGTCCTATTTGGAGAAATGTCTGTTCATATCTTCTGCCCATTTCTACACTGGATTATTTGTTTTTCAGGTGTGGAGTTTGGTGTGTTCCTTATACATTTTGGATATTAGCTCTTTATCTGATATATCATTTGCAACTATCTTTTTCCATTCCATCAGTTGTCTATTAGTTTTATACAAGAGTCTCTCATGGTTTGCCTCCCTCCCTCTTCCTAACTATTTTTCCCCTTCTTCTCCCCCATTGTCCTCCATTAGGTTCCTCCTAATCCACCTATATGTGCAAACATATGGTATCTGTCAGGTTTTCTATGTATAGTATCATGTCGTCTGCAAAGAGTGAAAGTTTGACTTCTTCTTTGCCAATTCTGATGCCTTTGATTTCCTTTTGTTGTCTGATGGCTGATGCTACGACTTCTAGCACTATGTTAAACAACAGTGGTGAGAGTGAACATACCTGTCATGTTCCTGATCTCAAGGGGAAAGCATCAGTTTTTCCCCATTGAAGATGATGTTAGCTGAGGGCTCCTCATAGATGGCTTTTATGATGTTTAAGTAAGTTCCTTCTATCCCAAATTTCTCGAGGGTCTTTATTGAGAAGGGATGCTGTATCTTGTCAAATGCTTTATCTGCATCTATCGATAGGATCATATGGTTTTTATCTTTTCTTTTGTTAATGTGATGTACGACATTCATTGATTTGTGAATATTGAATAAGCCCTGGAACCCAGGAATGAATCCCACTTGATCATGGGGATAATTCTTTTTATGTGCTGCTGGATTCGATTTCCAAGTATCTTGTTGAGGATTTTTGCATCTCATTCATCAAGTATATTGGCCTATAGTTCTCCTTTTTTGCTGGGTTTCTGTCCAGCTTGAGAATCAAAGTGATGCTGGCTTCATAAAATAAGTGCAGAAACTTTCCTTCGATTTCTTTTTCTTTTTCTTTTTGAATAGCTTGAGAAAAATGGGTATTAATTCTGTTTTTAATGTCTGGTAGAATTCCCCAAGGAAACCATTTGGCCCAGGGCTCTTATTTGTTGGGAGATTTTTGATAACTGATTTCATTTCTTCACTAGTTATGGGTCTGTTCAGGTTGTCTATCACTTCCGGTGTGCATTTTGGTAGTGAGTGTGTGTTTAGGGATTTGTCCATTTCTTCTAAGTTGTACAGTTTGTTGGCATATAATTTTTCATAGTATTCCCTGACAATTGCTTGTATTTCTAAGGGGTTGGTTGTAATAAGTCCATTTTCATTCGTGATTTTGTCTATTTGAGTGCTCTCTCTTTTTTATGAGAAGCCTGGCTAGAGGTTTATCAATTTTGTTTATGTTTTCAAAAAAACCAACTCTTGGTTTCATTGATCTGTTCAACTGTTTCTTTAGTTTCTATATTGTTTATTTCTGCCCTGATTTTTATGATTTCTCTTTTCCTACTGGGTTTGGGATGCTCTTGTTGCTCTTCTTCTAATTCCTTTAGGTGAGCTGTTAGATTTTGTACTTGTGCTTTTTCTAATTTCTTGAAATAGGCGGAGAGCAATGTACTTTCCTCTTAGGACTGCCTTTGCTGCATCCCATAGAGTTTGGATTGTTGTATTTTTATTATCATTTGTTCCCATATATTTTTTAATTTCTTCTCTAATTACCTGATTGGCACATTCGTTCTTTAGTAGGGTGTTCTTTAACCTCCATGATTTTGGAAGTTTTCCAGACTTCTTCCTGTGATTGATTTCAAATTTCATAGCATTGTGATCTGAAATTGTGCATGGTGTGATCCCAATTATTTTATATTTTTTGTGGGCTGCTTTATGTCCCAGTATGTGATCTATCTTGGAGAATGTGCCATGTGCACTTGAGAAGAAAGTGAATTCCATGGCCTCAGGATGTAGAGTTCTAAATATATCTGTCATATCGATCTGGTCCAATGTGTCACTTAAGTCCATTGTTCCTTTAGTGATTTTCTGTGTATTTGATCTATCCATTGCTGTAAGTGGAGTATTAAAGTCCCCTGCTATTAGCACATTCTTATCCATAAGATTGTTTCTGTTTGTGATTTTTTGTTTTATGTATTTAGGTCTTCCGTGTTCGGTGCATAGACATTTATAATTGTTAGCTCTTCCTGATGGATTGACCCTGTAATTATATATAATGCCCTTCTTCATCCCTTCTTACTGCTTTTACTTTAAAGTCAAGTTTGTCTGATATAAGTATAGCTACTCCAGCTTTCTTTTGACTTCCAGTAGCATGATATATATTTCTCCATCCCTTTACTTTCAATCTGACGGTGTCCTCAGGTCTAAAATGAGTTTCTTGTAGACAGCAAATAGATGGAATTTGGTTTTTGGTTTTTTTTTTTTTTATCCATTTTGCTACCCTATGTCTTTTCATTGGGGCATTTAGTCCGTTTACATTCAGTGTTATTATTGAAAAATATGGGTTTAAAATCATTGTGTCCTCTGCTAGAAATTTACCCAAGGGATACAGAAATGCTGATACATAGGAGCACATGTACCCCAATGTTCATAGCAGCACTCTCAACAATAGCTAAAACATGGAAAGAGCCTAAGTGTCCATCCACAGACGAATGGATCAAGAAGATGTGGTTTATTTATACCATGGAATACTACATGGCAATGAAAAACAAAGAAATCTGGCCATGTGTAGCAACATGGATGAACCTTGAAGGTGTTATGCTTAGCGAAATAAGTCAGGCAGAGAAGGACAAATATCACATGTTTGCACGTATAGGAGGAACTTAACTGAGGACCATGGGGGAGAAGAATGGGGGAAATGGTGTGGGAAAGGGAGAGAGGCAAACCATGAGAGACTCTTAAATGCTGAGAAACAAACTGAAGACTGATGGATGTGGGGGGGAGGGGGGAGATGGGCATGGAGGAGGGCACTTGTGGGGATGAACACTGGGTGTTATATGGAAACCAATTTGACAATAAACTATTTGAAAAAAATAAAATAAAATCACTGTGTCCTTTGTAGGATTCATGCTTGTGGTGGTGTCTCTGGTATCTTGCATTCCTTGCAACATTTCCCTCATTGAGTTCCCCTCAGGATTTCTTGTAGGACTGGTTTAGTGGTGACTAATTCTTTCAATTTTTGTTTATTTGGAAAGACTTTTATCTCTCCTTCTATTCTAAATGACAGGCTTGCTGGATGGAGGATTCTTGGCTGCATATTTTTTCTGTTCATCACATTGAAGATTTTTCTCCCATTCCTTTCTGGCCTGCCAAGTTTCAGTAGATAGGTCTGTCACCACTCTGATAGGTTTCCCTTAGTATATTAGGGCACTTTGATCCCTAGCTGCTTTCAGAATTCTCTCTTTGTCCTTATATTTTGTCAGTTTCACTATGATATGTCATGCAGAAGATGGATTCAAGTTACATCTGAGGGGAATTCTCTGTGCCTCTTGGATTTCAATGTCTGTTTCCTTCCACAGATTGGGGAAATTCTCTGCTATAACTTGTTCAAGGACTCCTTCAGCATCTTTCCTTCTCTCTTCCTCTTCTGGAATGCCTATGATATGGATATTGTTCTGTTTGATTGTATTGCTCAGCTCTCAAACTCTCCTTTTGTGTTCCTGGATCAGTTTATCTCTCTTTTTTCAGCTTCCTCTTTTTCTCTAATTGTGTCTTCTAAATCACTTATTCTCCTTTCTGCCTCTTCAATCTCTGCATTGGAAGCCTCCATTTTACTGTGCATCTCATTTATAGCATTTTTGAATTCATCACAACTATTTTTCATCTCCATAGTCTTTGTTGCAATAGTTTCTCTGATGTCTTCCATGCCTTTTTCAAGCCCAGCGATTAATTTTATGACTATTGTTCTAAATTCTTGTTCAATTATGCTGCTTCTATCTGTTTTGAGCAGTTCTTTAGCTGTCAGTTCTTCTTGGAATTTTTTTGAGGAGAGTTCTTCCATTTCCTCATTTTGGTTAGCTTTCTATCTCTTGTTAGTTTTAAAAGCTTGTTATGCAGTCTGCACCTGTGAGTGCTGCTGTACCAGAGAAGGTTCTTTGACTCTCCAGTGTGTGTCCATTCAGGAAGTGTTTTTTGAATGCTGTCTCTTGGTCTCTCTTATTGAGACCTTAGTTATTTTATTTCCCTACTGGTAGTGGTATTTGGGACTCTCCACCATGTGTACTTTGGCTTGTTTCTTGAGGTAGCCCTTGAAAAGATAACAGACAAACACACAGGGAACAAAAGCACACAAAAGCACAGACAAATCCAACAAACACGCAAACTGAAAGGGAAAAAGAAAAAGAAAAAAGGAAGGGACACAACAACAACAAAAAATAAAAAAAAGGAAAGAGAGAAGACAAATAAAAAAAGTAAAAATACATAAAAAAGAAAAAAGAAAAAGAAAAAAGAAAAAGCCCAATTGACAAAGGACGGTCTAAAGCATAGAACCAGAATTCCCAGCTACAACTAAAGAGCCAGGTGTATGCAGTGCTGATGGAAGAGCATATACAAAGAGAAATGATAGGGCAGGGAGGAAGCGAAATTGAAAATGATATGAGCAGGCAGAGAGACTAAGAGGCTTAGTTTAGAGAGAGAAAAAGGGGAAAATGGTTAGATGCGAGGCGAAAGAAATGAAGATAATGTTACCCAAAGATACTATATAGTCTGATTACTCCAGAGAGAGAGATAAAAAGGTAGCGGTGGAGGTATAGAATATACATCTAGAAAATGGATTAAATGTGACTGTTTAAGCAAGCCAGTGACTGAATTAATTGAGGCAGTGTATCCATGTTGGTCTTGCCCCAGGCTCTGGTAAAAAAAAAAAAAAAGCAGCTCTCTAGCAGGAATGGGCGTGGTTTGGTGTAGGCGGGTCTTAACCTCCTCTGCGACCAGCTGGCAGCTCCCTGAGGTCCCGCCTTTGTGGTTGTGAGTGGAAAAATGGCTGCGCCCGGTTCCCTTCTCGAACCAAGTATTACAACTTACTCTTTTGGGTTCCATCTCCCTGTGCAGCGGGCGTAGCCGAGGTGGGCCGTGCTTTATATCCCAAGAGAGGCCTCATTTCCTGATCTCAATCTGAGCGCCCCATTATATAAACTCGAAGGAGAGTCCCTCCGAGCAGCTGAGCAGTTTCAAGCCTCTCGCCTCCCCGCTGGGGATGGAGCCAAGCCAGGTGAACGAGGAGTAGTTTCTCCCAGGGTCACCTGGGACAAGTGTGTCCCACCTACAGTCAGCTGGACAACAGGAAACCGGGTCCCTCTGTGTCCTGTCGCCCGAAATATAAGCTTGCAGGTGAGTCCCTCTGAGCCCTTTCAGGCCTCTCGCCTCCCCCCTGGGGATCAAGCCCAGCCAGAAGCACAGTGGCGCGGCTTCAGGCACTACCGCGTCCCCTCCAGGTCGAGCTAGCAAGTAAGTAGCAGTTTCTTTCTCTTTCGGGGTCGCCTGGGACAAGTGCGTTCTGCCTAGGTTCCTGGAGAGCAGGAAACCGGATCCCTCTGTGTCCCAGGGCCAAGGTTTTTCTCCTCTCCAGCTACAGGGACAGTGTCTTGAGCAGTTTTGGCCACTTTTTCTTTTTTCCCCACGGTTCCCCACGGTTCCCCACAAAGGGAGCTCCCTCCCCTCCCTCTGTGTCTCCAGGCCAGCTCGATTTTATCTTCCCCAGTTCCCACTCACGCTATAAGGTTTTCTCAGCGGACTCTGTCTCCTTTTCCTCCCAAACTCTTAGATTCTGAAAGGTTCCTATGGCTTCAGGCCTTCTCCATTTGAGAGATTGGGGAGAGTGAAATGTACAGAGCTCCCTACTTCTCCGCCATCTTGCCTCTCTCCCCATCTACTGAGTTCTTGAAGTTGCCTGAAATCAAAAAGTATTCTTGAGACAAGGTATTTAATCATAGGATACCTACTAAGAGAAGCAGAAAATTGATTGAGGCTATATTGAAGAATAAGATCAAAACTTGTAGCAGGCTAGCAACCATTTTAGTGGTTTCTAGAAAATTAGTGTGGAAAGGTCCTTCAGTGCTAGGATAAGAACTGTGGTGGCAATTCAAAAAATTTCTTGGTTAGTATACCAAATGTTCTTGTGTATGATGTAGAGATCAGAGAAGTTTTGGAACAAATGTGTAAGTAATTGCTTCTGCCATAGCACATACTTTCCCTCTGGAGACCAAGAACATATAAAGTACTGGTTATGGAGTTCTGCACATTGAATTTTTTAAAGGTTTTAAAAAGTTTTTAGTATTTATATATTTTTGAGAGAGGCAAAGAGAAAGCAAGAGAGAAGGAGAGAAGGAGAGTGATCAGGGTAGGGCCTGAAAAAGGGAGACAGAGGATCTGAAGCAGACTCCGTGCTGTGAGTGCAAAGCCCAATGAAAGGCTCAAACCCACGATCATGAGATCATGACCCAAGATGAAATCAAGAGTCAGCCGCATAACAACTAACCCACCCAGGTGCCCCAAGTCTCTTGAAATTCTTAAGGGAGGAGGTCAGTGTTCTTTTTCACATTGTTCACAGTAATGGTTATTTCTTATAATAAGACGTAGATGTTGCAAAAGTTTAATTTTACTTCTTGAGTGGCTCATACTGCAACTCTACAGCTGCTGCAGGTAGAGTGGTGAAGTGTCTTGCTGTAATAGTCAGGTCCTCCCAAGTACTTAGCTTCCTTTTTAAGGGTGTCTCCAAATTCAGAGTAAAATAAAGAATATACTTCATGTTTTAATGTCTGTTTCAGTGTGTTTAGATGATAGTTACTAGTGGTTTGTTGAAATTGATGATGGGCATTGACAAAAACAATGAGGAATTTAAATAGCTTAATAAAAGGGTCAAGTTAAGGATCTGATAAGTAATGACAAGATTGGTTAGGTAATATGAGTCTGTACAGTTTGCTGAGAGATGGCAATAGACTCAACTTCTACAAAGGAAATAGGTGCTTTTGGGGGTCATTCAAGTGAAATGGAAGTAGATTTCCATAGGTCATGTTTGGCTATAAAGAGAATATGCCCTAGATGGCTATATCTCATGGTGGAGCTGTTTAATGTAAGTTTGCATTCTCTGTGAGAAAGTAATGACTTTACAAGTACAGTCATAAAAGTTGGTAGCATATAAGCTATATCAACAGAAATTGGAACTTAGAAAAGAGCCATCTGTGAAATTGTGAGAGACGGCTGTATGACTTCATGTAAAAGCAGTCCAGATTGGATTTGGATTTCCACTTATTGTACATAACATAATTCCTAATATTGCATGTGGCAAACTAGCTAAATTAATAGCTGTGGAAGTTTTAGGGGAGGAAGAGGACTTTGGGAAAATATGGTTAGACCAAGAGGGAAGGAGCGACAAAACCAACAACTATAAGAAAGATTTTAAGACTAATTAGTTCAGCAAATATCATCCAGAGATTTTGGAGGTCTTGAATATTTACATGTAAATGAGGAATGGAGAATAAGGAAACAGTGGGATGGGTCAAGAGGAAAAGGAAAGACATGGCTTAAGGAGGTATTGAAGTAAATGGGTAATAGAAAATAAAAGGAGTCTGCAAAGAAGATATTCTAATGGCCAACAAGCACATGATAAGATGTTCAACATTATTATTCATCAAGGAAATTCAAATTAAAGCCACAATGAGATAACTCTTTATACCCAGGAGAATGTTTATAATGAAAAAGATGGACAGGGCAAAATGGGAGGCTTTGGTTGGTTCAGTGTCTGACTCTTGATTTTGACTCAGATGATGATCTTATTGTTCATGGGATAGACCCTATGTTGGGCTCTATGCTGTCAGTACGGATTGGGATTCTCTCTCTCTCTCTCTCTCTTTCTGCCCTCCTCCATTCACACACTCACGCACATGTGCTCTCTCAAAATACATAAATATTAGAAATATAAAGGAAAACAGATTGGCAGATCTTCAAAAAGTTAAACATAGAATGACCATGTGACTCAGCAATGGCACTCTTAGGTATATATCCATCATAACTGAAAGTGTTTACACAAACTTCAAATGAATTTTAATGGAAGCATTATTCGTAATAATATCATAGCCTCAAACTAGAAACAACCCAAAAGCCCACAACTGACAAATGGATAAACAAAGTATGGCATATTCATGCAATGGAATATTATTCATCCACAAAAAGGAATGAAGTACCCATTCATGCTACAACATAAATGGAACTTAAAAACACTATGCCAATTGGAAGATGCCAGAAGCAAAAGGCCATATGTTGTATCCTTCCATTTATATGAAATGTGCAGAATAGGAAAATCCACAAAGATGGAAAGTAGAATAGTAGTTTCCATGGGGTGAGGGGAAGGGAAAATGGAGAGTGACAGCTAATTAAATGTTTCTTCTTAAGGTGATGAAAATATTTTGGAATTAGGTCATTGTGATTATTGCACGATTTTGTGATTCTGCTAAAAGCCATCGAATTATACAGTTTAAAAGGGTGAATTTTATAGGCCACTATATCTCAATAAAAACAATTTAAAGGAGGATGACAAAGAGATAAAAGAGGAATGAAGAGAATGTTAAACAGAGGAGCCTTAGCCATCTTGTTCCAGAGTCTTGGGTGGAAGCTGGCTACTTTGTGATGTCATCTGTTTGGTCTGAATTTCTTGGGAAAGCAGTGTGCCTCATGTTGTCATCTTTTTCTGGGAGCTCTTGAAAGAGCTTCAGTTTAGGGTCTCTTAATGGTGTGGAATTCCATTTGTAATAAAATTTGTATTTTAAAAACTATGAAACATGAACCCAAGGTGATATTTCTTATAGTTCTGCATTCATCTTCAGGGTTAGGAAGACCACATAATGCCTCTTCCACCTGGGTTCAAGATTGATCTTTTAGTGATATCTTTCAAAAGGGTAGGTCTCTGACTTAAAGATGATGTCAGGGCTATGGTAGTATGTTTGGGGAAAGGCAGATTTGACCAATTGGTGATACGTATGAATGCATTTAGTGATACCTTGGAAGTATTTAAGGATATCATATTGGATTATATTAGTGTCTCCTAAAGTCCAAGAATTATGAATATCCTAAATAACCTTACCAGTGAAAAGACCTTTTCCATTGCTTGAGGAACAAAGGTATCCCCAAATGGGGGAAATTATTTCTAGTAGCGACCTAGCAACAGTAATGTTGGTAGCCTCTGTGCAGGGGAAAATCTTCTAACCTCTGAAAACATGCAGACTGTGGTTAAGACATACACATAACTATGTGCCATTGGGGATTGAATAAAATCCAATTGTCAATGAAGAAGGGATTATAAGGACTCTCATCCTTGCTTTACTTTTAAATTTTTACCAAGATTGTTTTCCTAGCAGGTAAGGAAAATCAAGGTTACTTACATAACTTAAAATTTGAAGTATCCACACCAACATTTGTAGAAGAGATCTTTAAGATTTTTTTAATGCTTATTTATTTTTGAGGGACAGAGAGAGATCTAGCAGGGGATGGGCAGAGAGAGAGACAGAATCTGAAGCAGGCTCCATGCTTTCTGCACAGAGTTGATGTGGGGCTTGAACTCACGAACCATGAGATCATGACTGAGCAAAGTCAGGAACTTAACCAACTGAGTCACCCAGTTGCCCTGAAATTTTCTTTACTATTGGCTTTGCTGAGGCTGTTGGCTAAATTTTGGACAAGGCCAAGGAGAGACAAGTGGCCATTTCTCCAAAGCTCATTCAGTAAATAAGATATCCAACTTATTTCCAATAGATATTCAGCCTCAGGCACTACCAGTTGTCTAAGGTTCTTTAGGTAGAAGTTTTATGCTCTCAAGGAGGCTGATGAAGGGGAAATATGCAGGTGGTTGAGGGAGAATTTTCTTGTGAAGCATCTATCTTAGCATACTTGTCAGCAAAGTGGTTTTCTTTATGGTTGAGAGCCTGGCTACTAGTGTGAGCTTCAGTTCTGAGAATAGTAAATTCCTTGGGTAGTAGTGAGATTTCTAATAGGTTATCTACTTCATTTCCATTTTTGGTGGGTGTCCTTGCAACTGCCATGACCTCTCTTTGTTTCCATACCATATTCAAATCATATCCAACATTAAAAGCATGTCTACTACATGTGTAAGTGTCAGCTTTCTTATCTTGTGCTACTATGCAAGACTGGTGTGGGGTATGAGTTTAGCTATTTGGTTGAATTAACCTTAGATAAAAGTTTGAATTCAATGAGTTGTTGAAAATCTGTGATAGTATATCCTGCTTGAAATTTCCCATTTAGGGGTGCCTGGGTTGCTCAGTCAGTTGAGCATCTGAAATCGGCTCAGGTCAAGATCTCATGGTTTATGATTTTGAGCCTGGCATCAGGCTCTGTGTTGACAGTTTGGAGCACGGAGCCTGCTTTGGATTCTGGGTCTTCCTCTCTTCCTGCCCCTCCCCACTTGTGCTCCGCCTCTCTAAGTTTGACATAAGTACCATGTGCAAAGAAGATGACATCAGAGAGTCTTTGGGAGGAGTTTCAGTGAAGTTTGAATGAGGAGAAATTATAAATTATATGATGGTGATGCAGTTATGGAGTTGTTACTCAGGAATGAAAGACTAACTGCACTGAGGTTTAGATAGTGATGGATAATGATGTAGAGGGATAAAGCAGTAGGATTTCATAGGATATGATCTCTAGGCAGAAAAATGTTGAGTGTTCTCAGTAAGTGGTAAGGTTTTAACTGCATGAAGTATGTATAGATTGAATAACTCAGCACTCAGTCAGCAGTGACATTAATTAATTTTCCAGCAGTGGCAAATTTGTACAGGCAAGAAGTAATACCTGAGCTGTAGCATCCAAAGTGATGCTGA
Source organism: Hyaena hyaena (assembly GCF_003009895.1). Lineage (NCBI taxonomy): Eukaryota > Metazoa > Chordata > Mammalia > Carnivora > Hyaenidae > Hyaena > Hyaena hyaena. The sequence continues at coordinate 268,588 of NW_024082115.1, read as the reverse complement.
AGTATCCAATAGGTCTTTGGCTTCAATTGTGATCTCATAGAGGTCATTTCAAGAATCCTAAAGCATGTCACTTCCCTTTGGGTATAAAAAGACAATGAGTAATTGGGGAATCCAAACATGAGAGAAGAGGATAGAGAGTATATGAGGTTTCAGTATTCAGATATGAAAGAAGAGTCCCAGTCAAGATGTTTGGAGATAGACTCTTAGTCATGGCATATAAAGGGAAGGCAGTAGTGGAAAAGTCAGGAGTCCAATTCCAGCAATAACCAATTAATCCTATAAATCCTTGAGTTGTATTTTAATCTTGGGATTAGGGAAATTGATGATGGCATTAATTCATTTAGGTGATAAATATTCCCTTCAGAGAAGATACCATATCCTAGGTAATACACTTGGGGGATGCATAATTGCATTTATTTTTAGAGTCCTTATATCCCTTGTGGGCAAGAACTTGGGAGTAAATATTCAATGTTGACAAGCAAGCTGTCAAAATTAAGTGAGTAAAGAAGGCCATCTACAAACTACTTAAGAGTTTCAGAATGAGGTTAAATTTCTCAGGTTTGCATTTAGGGTTCAAAACAAATAAGTAGCAGTAAACACTTGAGGCATAAAGTGTACTATTGATTTTTTCATAGAACCCTCAAATATATATTATGACTTGGATTGAAGAGGTACACTGAAAGAAAAATTAGAATGTAATGCAATGACTATAAATGAACGGCATTTGTTTGAATAGAAGCCAGAGTAGTGTTAGGAATAGAAGCTAGAAAACCATGGACCTCTTTTGCTTATTGCTTTTAAGTCTTGAACTAGCTGATACCCTTTGCCAATACCCTTCTTCACTTGGAGGATGGGGGTATTTCACGGATTGAATGTGGGGACTGAGTCCTTAAATTGATTAATAAATTTTTCTCTATTCTTATGAAGGTCCAGAAAGTAACAATAGCATATAAATCTAAGCATAATTAAACCTTAAGGCATATATGTTCAAGTCACTGACCTTCAGTCACAGGTGGGAAAGGGCTGCTGGTTCAGGTGGAGAATTGGGAACAAGGTTTTGTAATGGAGGCGGGAGGGATATTGAGGAGGAGTAGGGACTAAAGAGGGAAAAGGATAAGGCAATTCACAGAGTAAGGAGGAGTTGCGGGTGGGAAAAGGCCTGGGGTCTGGGTCAAGAAGGATGTGTGGTTTTGCAGGAGGAATGAGTTGGTAGTGAGGTAAACAGTCCCTTAAGGGGTTATACAACTTGAGATATTTTAGAGATAGTCTCTTATTTTTTTAGTCTCGTTGTATCAAACAAAATTAGCTGATTATTGATGAGAAGAGATGATAGAGCCCGGGGTTTGAGGGCACTTCACAGATGAAGAAGTTCAGAGAGTTCCCAAGGTGTCCCAAGAAGGCCACTGGAGTTCTAAACTGTCCTTAGTAAAATCCAGCTGTTTTTTGAAGGTAAAGAATTGAATTGTTACTGTAGTAGTGAACAGTTAATTAGTAGAGGGGTGAGAAGAGGGTTGAGAATTTCCCATAGTACAAAGCTTAAACAAAAACTGGCAACAAAACATACCAAAGAATGCTCAAACAAACAACAAATAAATTGAAATCAAACCTTTACTGTTGTGCTATGGACAAGTATGGAAGCACAGAGGTCAGGATCTGTATTCAGTGTGGGATCTCTGAATTGCCAGTCAGGGAGGAAGAAAACAGGCCCAAGAAGCCTCAAGACCTAGGTGGAGAAGAGGAAGTCCAGTCCAGTACAAGTCACGGCACCAATCACCAATCATCAAAGGCAAAAAGTGGATAAGAAAGGTGATCATTCTTATTTGGGCTTTTATAATAAGAGAAAACATCTCACATCAAAGTGGCTAAGCAGTATCTTAAAACTTTCTTAGGGAGAGATAAACCAGTTACAGATGGGACAATTTACAACTGGGTTTGTTTTGCAAGAAGGTGAGTTATCTGAACTCACCTTCAGTTTTCTGAACAGGAAATGTTTTTCTGTGAGGTTATCTAGTACCAGTGGGACAAACAGTTCTAATCTTAAACAATCATGAGACAACCAAGAGGGAGTTGGAGGGTCTGTGTCTGGACTTGCCAGGAGATTCAGGTAAAAAGGAGGAAAGTCTATGTTTTTCCTTGTTGTGACTAATGCCTTATTATTAGTCTGTCTTGATAGAAGTCTATTAAACCATCTTGCAGAATAGCGTTACAAAGTAACTAAAATTTGTCCTACCTATTAGGAAGGATGCATCAAAGCTATCCATGTAGACTTTACATGCATAGAAGAAATTCTGAGAGATTCTTGTTCCTTATACCTCTCACATGATTTGTTAATTACACCTCTCAGTTCTATCATCGACATGTGTTTAGAAGGTAATCATTTCTCGTATTCCAAATGCTACAACTCCAGTCCAACTCCCATCACCTCTCACCTGGATTACTGCATTAGTGCTGACTCTCTGCTTTTGCAGTTGATTCCATATATTTTATTTTTAATTTAGCAGCAAGAGTAGTCCTATTCAAATATAGTACATATTAAGTCACTCCTCTACTGGAAGGCTGTTTGCAACCTTTCTCATAACAAATGCCAAAGTTCTTACCATAGCCTAAATGATCTTGTTCCATGCTATCTCTCCCATACCTCCTTCTCTTCTCCTTTTGTTCTTTCTGCTCTTGCTGACTTCCTTGATTTTCTCTAAACCTGTCAGGTATGGTCTTGCCTGTGGGTTTTCCTATTTGCTTTTCCCTCTATATCTGGCTAGTTCTCCTTCTAATCTTTTCTAAAATGTCTTTTTCTCAGAAAGGTAGTTGCAAATGACATACCAGATAAAGGGTTAATATCCAGAATCTATAAGGAACTCACCAAACTTCACTCCTGAAAATCAAATAATCCAGTGAAGAAATGGGCAGAAGATATGAACAGACACTTCTCCAAAGAGGACATCCAGATGGCCAACAGACACATGAAATGATGCTCAGCGTCCCTCCTCATCAGGGAAATACAAATCAAAACCATACTGAGATACCACCTCACACTGGTCAGAGTGGCTAAGAGCAAATCAGAGGACTCTAGATGCTGGCGAGGATGTGGAGAAATCAGCACCCTCCCTACACTGTTGGTGGGAATGTAAACTGTTGCAGTCCCTCTGGAAAGCAGTGTGGAGGTTCCTCAAAAACTTAACAATAGAGCTCCCCTATGACCCAGCAATAGCACTGCTAGGAATTTACCCAAGGGATACAGGAGTGCTGATGCATAGGGGCACATGTACCCCGATGTTCATAGCAGCACTCTTAACAATAGCCAAATCATGGAAAGAATCTAAGTTTCCATCAACTGAGGAATGGATCAAGAAGATGTGGTATATTTATACAATGGAATACTACATGACAATGAGAAAAATGAAATCTGGCCATGTGTAGCAACATGGATGGAACTAAAGGGTGTTATGCTGAGTGAAATAAGTCAGGCAGAGAAGGACAGATAGCATATGTTTTCACATATAGGTGGATTAGGAGGAAGTTAACGGAGGACGATGAGGGAGAAGAAGGGGGAAAATAGTTGGGGAGAGGGAGGGAGGCAAAGCATGAGAGACTCTTGAATGCTGAGAACAAACTGAGGGCTGAGGGGGTGAGGATGAGGGGAAGGGGGGTGATGGGCATGGAGGAGGGCACCTGTTGGGATGTGTGTTACTTATAACACCCAGTGTGTTATATGTTACATAACACACTGGGTATTATATGTAAACCAACTTGACAATAAACTCTTTAAGAAAAAAGAAAAAGAAGATTGGTATCAATTTAAAAAATATATATATAGCCTCCCCTCTGGACTTACTGTCTTCTCTGCTTTATTTTTTCCAGAACCGTTAACAACTTTCAGTATACAATAGAGTTTAACTATTTATTTTATTCATTATGTATCTCTTTCCACTAGAATAAAAGTTTCAGTAGGGCAAGAACTTTTGTCTTTTTTGTTAATGGCTAAATCTCCAGCACTTAGTACATTGCCTGCCATGTGGTAGGCAGTCAATATTTGATAAAATGAATGAAGAAATGATTGACTTGTACAAAGTTTGAATTTATTGTTGGAATCAAAAGATTTCATTCAACTTCTGTTTTTGGTTTTTTATACTTACTTGCAAATTAACATCTAGAACATTGCTTTTTTTTTTCCCTTGATGTAGCAAACTACAGTTATATAGGTGATTATAGATAGCATCTGTTAAAACTATGACAAAGATCAAGCCTTGACTAGAAAAAAAAAACAATTACATAAACTGAAATAAAGGAGTAAAAATATCTTTGAATGTTTAAGTAAAATTCATCTATCCCTGTAAATTCCTTTATGGTGTATCATTCTTTAGGAGATAAAAACACCTCCATCTCTAATTCTTTAGTTTTCATTTGTAGTGATTTACAGGATATAGAAAAATGAATGCCATTTTTGCTCATATTGGGAAATCTACTTAATTATGCCAACACTATTAATGGCTCTTTTTATGCTTTCTCTTTTGTGTATCACCAACTTTGACATACTACTTAAGGAGAATATAATTGTTCAACTAGCAAATTCCTTTTTAGGAAGCAAGAAATATTATTATATGTTTGTAAGAATTTTCCAAATCTCAAATTTTCATATTATCTCTGCATATCTTAAAGAATAACTGAAGCATAGAGAAAAGAAAAGTTTTAGAGTGAGGATAACCTGGATTTGAAAATAACTCTGCTATTAGTCACTTTGATCAAGGTATATAAACTCTTTCAACTTTCTAGAATGTCAACTCCATGTGGGCAAAATTATTTTTTCTCACTGATATAGCCTGGTGTATGGCACATATTATAATTTCAATAAATATTTGTTAAATAAATTAATATTTTTATCTGTAAAAACAACAGGGTATGGTGATAAAATACTGAGATAATGTATATGTAAAACTTATTATCATGAATAGCGTATTATAAGCCTCATTTATATATATATACCATATGGTATATATATATATACCATATCTTCTTTATCCAGTCATCTGTCAGTGGAAAATTTGGCTGCTTCCATAATTTGTCTATTGTAAATAATGCTGCTATAAACATTAGGATGCATGTATTCCAATTAGTGAGATTTATTTATATTTTGGTGGTAAATACCCAGTAGTGTGATTACTGTATCTTAGAGTAGTTCTATTTTTAACTCTTTGAGGAAACTCCATAGTGTTTTCCAGAGTGGATGGACCCATTTTCATTCCCAGCAATGATGCAAGAGGGTTCCTTTTGCTCCACATCCTCACCAACACTTGACTTTGTGTTGTTGATTTTAGCCATTCTAACAGGTTTGAGGTGATATCTCATTGTGGTTTTTGATTTCCATTTCCCTGATGATAAGTGATGTTGAACATCTTTTCATGATTGCATTTCGATCTTTTTCATAATCATGGACTGAAAAACAATAAGAACAATAATTTAGATGCTGATTACAGCTACCATCTCTTTATCCTTCTTGTCCATGCTCTTCAGCTTCTGTTGCATTTTAGAAACTCATTTCTTATTTTCCTGGGATCTGACGTGGATTGTCTTGCAATGGATCCTTTAATGGAATGGGAGAGACTTTATTTCAAATTGACGTTTCTTTTTATTGGGGGGGGGGGTCTTTTAGACCCCTTCCATTTCTATTTCCTGGGTCAAATGTAGAATTGAAGTTATTCTAAATGTCTAATTTCTTGCAGGACCAGACCGATTTTTTTCTTCATTCCTCTTTGGTTTATCAATATTTACCAAGGGTCTCTTAGCTTTGCAGTACTTATTTAGGGTTCTCTTCATGAGCACACAAAATTAAAGAGGTATTTTAGCCTTTATAAACATGTAGTGGTAGTAATCTCTGAAATGCTTTACCTTTGTACCCAAACAGTGCTTTTTTTTATCTTCACTTTGTGTTTATTTCTCCTCTTCTGATTCACAGATGTGTGTGTGTGTGAGAGAGAGAGAGAGAGAGAGAGATTGAGAGAGAGAGAGAGAGAGAGAGACTGTTTCCCAGGGACAATATCAGTAGCAGATTAAGAGACGGTATTACTTGTCAGGGTACCAGTTTTTCCTCTCTTCTGTAGTGAACTCTTAGGGGACCTATAGAACGATGTTCAGAGCAGCCATGGCTTTTCATTGCATTGTTCAGTTGCCATCTGCTATAGCTGGCAAAATCTGGACCATTGTTCTTGAACACAACATCCCTTTTTTTCTGGCTAAGTACTTCTGAATGTTTTGTGACCAGAGGTCTCTGTATCAGTTTTTAGCTTCAGTTAAATGCAGATATATTTTTATTTTCATTTAAATGGGTATTCAGGTAGTTGAGTTGTACTGCTTTCTGGTTTTCCATATGGCCAAAGCTGGACCTAAAGTACTCAGTTAATTCACCCAGGCACAATGAGGAGCTGTAATACCCTTAGAGACTGAGTCCCTAAAGCATTCTGCTTCTAAAGGTTAGCTGCTGCCTGCCCTCCGGTAAGAGTTGCTGCTATAGCACCTGAGAAATGGACTGTCTTCAAGATTCAACTATCTCTTTTTCTACAACTTGCTTTCCATTTCCAGAAAACACCACTGTTTTCCAGGAGTTCATTGTTTCTGTCACAGGTGAAAGGCATTTTTGTAACACATTATATTAAAACAGTAGCCTTAAACTGAATTTATATTCAGGATTGGGATGTCACAATGTTCCCATATCTATGGCCTTTGCTACTTCCCTCTTCTAGAAAATGTTCTTTCTTAGAAATTCAGGGCCTGAACAAAGGATCTTAAAAATCATCTTCAGTGGGGTGTGAGCTCTCTCTTCCTTTTGAATATTATGCCTTCAAAATATATCTACCTAGAAGTGTTGGTAAGCATACATAAAATTTCTCTTTACACTGAATCTTTGTATGGCTCTCTTAGAGTTGTTTCTTATTATTGTTATTCTCAAAGATAAGTTATTTATTATCATTTCTCATCTGTCTGAATTATTTTTCAACTTGATCTTGGCTATGGTTTAAAAACCAGTAAGCTCAAAATATAATAGTTATAGTTAGTTCATAGTGCAGACATAACTACAGGAATATTTTTAGTAATCTGGAGTGAGATCTCAATGAGTAAGTAGTATAAAATTCCCTATTATCTTTAAGGGCAAGAAAGAGAGAAAATATTAGTTTTTCTCTTCTAAATTAATTTAAATTTGGCTCTGAGACCCAGTTTGCTAACATGGTGAAACAAATCTAAAGTCAAATTTATTTTTGGAGAAAGTTCCTCACTACCTAGATTTCATAACAATCTGGGATCGGGAGACAGCTAGCAGAGTGTTTATAAAGCAAATTAGAAATTTCTCATTCGTTGGCGGTATTTGTTGTTACTTTGCTCCATCTGTTGTGTGATGGCTATGCTGAGGCTGGTCCTTTAACATCATCTGGACACTGATCGCTTGAGTGTGTTTAAAGACACTCCTTATAGCAGTCTTCTCCATTGCCTGATAATTGGGATGTATAGAACTTCATTCATTCTTAGGACTTTGGTGCTTAATTACCAGCCATATCTAACATCTGAAGCCTAATGCTGGCGACTAAATATAAGAACATATGTCTCCACTATTTGTGAAAATATGCAGATGTCCCAAATCACCATTTTCTCAGGGGTTATATCTCCTTTTCCTTTCAACTCTCAGAATCAGGTTCTTTCTTCTTTTCTAGAACAGACTTTCTTCTGGGTGACTGGCAACTTCCAACTATCCAATGCAAAAGCTAATAATAGTCTCTTAAGAAGAAAATCTTGGCTTTTGAGGATATAAGAAGGGGAAAATATATTTTACTCTCTTTTATCTTTTTCAATGACAAGAAGTGAACATTAATAATTCAATCCATTTCAAACCACAGCATAAATCCATTGAATGCATTTCCATGAAGGGTGGTAACAGGTCACTCTTCTCATCATTGTATCCTCAAATTTGCCAGGTACATTGTAGGCATTAATAAATACGTTGAGTGTTGAATTTTCAGTTTGGCTGTTTTTATCTTCTATGTAAACAATTCCACAATTAGGATATAGAGGAGCTATAGCTGTAGATTTCCTGTTGCTGATTATATTCATTTATTGTATACATAAATAATAAGACAGATACATAAGTAATAAGACAGAGATCCCTTCTTTTATGGAACTTACATTTTGGTGGGGCAATGGAGGAAATAGAGATAAATAAATAAATAAAGTATATAGTATGACAGTGCTATGTAGAAAACTAAGGTAGAGAAGAGTGAGAAAATGCAAGGAAGGCAGTTGAAATACACAATGCAGTGCACAGGAACACTTTCATTATTGAAAAGATGATGTTTGAGCAAAGGCCTGGGATCAGTGGGAGAATTAACTATGTGTGAAAGTCCTAGATGCAGAAAAAGGAAATGCTGTGCCATGAGGCAGAAGCATGCCTGCCTCTTTGAGAAATAGCTTAGTGGACTGTTAGGCATGGATTGACTCAGGGGTGGAGGGATGAGACACAGTAAAGGGGTAAGGATTATGTAGGATCTTGTAGATCATTGTAAGGACTCAAGCTTTTTATCTCAATGAAATAGTCAGCTATCATATGGTTTTCAGCAAAGGAGAGACATGATTTGAGCTTTTTATTTTTTAAGTTTACATGTTTATATTGAGAGAGAGAGAGAGAGAGCACAAAATGGGCAGAGAGAGGAGGAGAGAGAGAATCTCAAGCAGGCTCCACACTGTTGGCATAGAGCCTGGAGCCCAGAGCCCAGTGCAGAACTTGAACTCACAAACTGTGAGATCATGACCTGAGCCAAAATCAAGAATTGGGTGTTCAACCGACTGAGCCTCCAAGCACCCCATGATTTAAGTTTTAGTAGCATCACTATGGTTGTTCTGTTGGGAATAGATGATTGAAAGTTAGAAGCATGGAGAAGCATGTGATCAATTGGGAGGCACTCGAAATAATCCCCAGTAATTGATGATGGTGGCTTGCACTGGGGATATATCTAGTCAGGTGGTGAAAAATAGTCAAATCCTGAATCTACTTTGGAAGCAGAGCCAATAGAAACCTTGACTTTAATGATTAAATTCATGTTTATGGGTTCATTTCTCTTTTCCCTGTGTTTTGCATTCTTAATCAGTACTTCCACTGATTTCTCAAAGAAAGTGCAGGGGGAAAAATGTCTGATAGAGCTGGGCCTGTGAATGCACTGTTAAGAATGCTTGTTTTAAAGAGTTTTATGACACCCAAGCCGATAATGCTTTTATTCAGGAAGAATAGAAAGCTAAGTCTCAGTAAATCCTTCGTTTACTGTACCATTTAGATTTCGCTTTGAGTTTTATAGCACCACAACACAAGTATTAGTGGTGGATGGGTATGTGTGGAGCTGCAACACAGCATGAATTCTTCCTGGCACCTATTGGGTTATATACTGCAATATCCATAAAAGAGCTCCAACTAGTCCAGTCATTTCTCTTGAGAATGAGAAAACACCTACTCCTCTTAAAATAATAATAAAGAACAGTGGGATACAAAGTCCCATTAGGAAGATCACATGCAGGACTTTGCTTTACTAATTTGCAGAGGAGAAAACATGCTTCAGTGAAATTTGTCAGAGCAATGCCACATGGGGCTCTATCATGAGAAATTAATAGACAATCAAAGAAAACCAGAAGGCTCCCATTTTTTGTAGATTCAGAGCTAGGCACTCATTTATTTTTGTAGTTTTCTCTTAATAGTCCGATAGTTTCTGCCATGCAGCAATTTCATTAAAGCTTTGATCATACTAGTAATATAAACTCAAGCTTTCTGCAAAGGCTTCATTGCCCTAAAGAGTCAGTAATTGGCCAAATGGCTTTTAGAGTTTTGCTTGGATTCATCACAGTACAAGTAAAAATTAATTACCCCCACAGTTTCTGCAATGCCATAATATACGGGTGTCAAAACTTGTCTTTCTAAATGGCATTTCTTAGTATCACACTGGATATGGGGCTGGCTATAAATGTGATTTGTGGAAACCGTTAATGAAGTACTAGACCTAATTGACTTCTCTTAGCTTTATGACAACATAAAAAAAGTTCTGCACTAATGATAATTCTTTTAAAGTTCTGTAGTTGGAAATACATGGCTGTATATTTTTCCAATGAGGCAAGACTTATCATTATTTAGAATTTGAAATGCAGCTGTAGCTAACGAACAATATGGTAGACATGCCTATTTTGATTGTTATCATTATTACCATCATTATCTTTATCTGCTGGTATCACTGTATTAGGCCTTGTGGAAAGTGTGCACCAGGGTAAAGACACAGTGAATGGGTGGTTCACACTGTCATAGGAAGGGGTGTATTTGGACTACTGCTAACATGGATTTATGAAGGAGCTTTCCTATTGGAACACTCTTTGCCTTCCTAATATGAGACCTAAGACTCTAAAAGATTTGAACTTTGAAGATTTGCTTCCATTATTAATTCTATATATCTGAAAGTAGATGAAATATTTATAAATTGAAGATCATTTTGGATGTTAAACTAGGATCAAAATTAGATAATGTGTAAAAATTCTCTCTTTTGTTCATTATTTCTTTGCTTGTCCTAAAAACACTGCTAATCAATGCAGAGCAGCCTTTTGTTGGTAGAGATAAGAAGAAGCCATATTTGAAAAAAATACTGTGAGTAGCAAAATATGGTAATAGAATAAATGACAACATAGCATAGTAAAGTTGGAGGGAATATTTTCTTGTTTTGTCTGGGCTTCATTTCTTCCCCCCTTCTCCCATCCCCTGTACTTTTAATTGAGCTCTCAATAATAATATTCCACATCTCTCTGGGTTTAGGGATATGCAGATAATATGGGCTTGATCAATCTCTGTGGTAAACAGTAATTGTCCAAGTGGGTATATTCATTCTCTATTGCTGCTATAACAAATTATATAAATTTAGTAGCTTTTAACAACACAAAATTATTACCTTATGGTTTCATATAAGCATTGGGTCCACTGAAATTATTCACAATAATCCCCACATGTAATGACCCCCTAGACTTAATCTCAATTGCATAGTTCTTTTTGTCATATAAGAGAATATATTTACAGTTTCTGGGAATAGGACATCTTTGCAGGCCATCATTCTGCCTACCACAGTAGGGTAATGAGCACCATCCCCAGGAGCTGATATATACCTGATATATACAGACAGACCCTGACAGTGTTCTTGAGTACTTAGTCCCCATCTTGCCTAAAACTAGGTATATCTTCGATATCTGAGTATAAATACAAACAAACAAAACCCTTCATTATTTAGTTCTTTGGAGTTGTATTTTTATTTCTTATAAACAAAATGTAAATTGATACCTAAAAGTGTTGCGTGTAATGGAACTAGAAATTCAGAAGTGGGTGAATTGATTAAGGATTATATATAGTGAGGATCCTGCTATTCCGCTGGGAAGTTTCCTTCCTATTATATAGTAAACAGTATATTAATGAATCACCTCTTATACTTTGGAAATTAGACTTGTAGAATCCATAGTTCTAAAATGAAGGTTATAAAAAAAATAAGAAATGTAGTTTTGCAAGTTCTTGAGGGTTTGGTGAGTTCCAGTTCTGATAAGAAATAAACAGACATTAGTAAAATCGAACCATTTGAAAGCAGAAGAATAAAGCATTTAACTATGTAAAGAGAATCCTTTTTCTGCCTGTACTCAACAACTTCAGACTACTGAAGGTCAGATAATCCCAAGCCTAATGTTTGCAAAATTCAAATTCTACTTCTTATTCTGAAGCTGATGTAATAAAATAGAGGAAGATAATAATCACAGTCAGAAATAAGAATGGGACCCAGAAAGAGCCAAAAAATTGGAAGAAATGATAGTATAAGTTCTTGATAATGTCTTTTGCTGTGTGCTCATTGCATGGCAGCATTTCTAATCCCTCTCAATAGTAAAGCACCTTCAACTAGGATGCAGTTTGGAGCAAAGGAGCAGATTGGTTAACATATTGCTTTTTTTTTTTTTTTTTTTTTGAGAGGCCAGGATTGAAGTAGTTTAGTCTGAGGTCTAGGATTATGGAAAGAAGCTCATGGCTTTTTGTTACAGTCAGGATCTTCCAGGTTTTATAGTGTAGTTATTAGCTAATGTTGTTGCCAAAAATTGAATAGACTGATGAGCTGCCATGTTTTTATTAGAGTAATAATATGGAAAAATCCTAAATAGGGAAAACAAGAGCTATGGATATTCAACCTGTAAGGTAATTCCTAGCAACACCTAATCACAGGAATGGCAGGAATCAGAGGTGATTCTCTGAGGTGATCACGGATAGAAATGCAGAGGAGTCTGCTATTTGTTACCCTAGAATAACCTACTCTATTTACTATTGTTTTCCAGATGTCATTTAATTATAGACTGATGCTCTTGGAGAAGCAACATCTGTTTTTCATTGTTAAAAGTGGGGAAGTTATTTTTCACTTCCATATTTCTATGTAGAGAAACTGTCATTAAGATGAAAGCACTCCTGGGATGCCTGGGTGGCTTAGTCAGTTGAGCTTCTGACTTTTGATTTTGGCTCAGGTTAGGATCTCACAGTTTGTGAGATTGAGCCCCCCTGTCAGGTTCTGCATGGACAGCAAGAAGTGTGCTTGGGATTCTCTCTCTCCCTCTCCCTCTCTCTTCTGCCCCTCCGCTGCTCATGCTCTTGGTCTTTCACAATAAATAAGCTTTATAGAAAAGATGAAAGCACTCCTGAATTTTCTTTGTCTTCCTAATCATTCCTCCTCTAGTAGAAGAAGCTCCAACTAATTAAAATAAGATTAGGGGAAGTCACTGGATATGCATGGCTCATTCCTCTATTCTCTTCTCAGTGAGATCTTCTTGATGTTGGAGAACATCTGTTTGGTTTATTTTTTGCCATGTGGTAAGCTGAGAAATATGGGCCCTATACCTGCTGTTGCCTGGCTCTCCCTTGAACTCTGGGGACAATTCTCCTCAATTCAGGTGATAGTAATAGCAAGATTTTGACTCAAAACTAAAACCACATTATCTAATTACTTTTTAATCAGTAATAATATTTATTTTTAATATCTGTCTGACTCCTGTGTCTACCTCTCAACTGATACCAAATGTGGGAGGAATGTGTAAGTGATTCTGGAACTTATGTTGGATGCAGTATTGGATGAGAGTCTGGGTTATAACCCTTTAGTTGCTTTAATCTTTCTTTTATTACTCTTCTTTTCAGAGTTATTGAGGTATAATTGATAAATAAAGTGGTAAGATAATCAAAGTGTAAAATGTGATGATTTGATATACATATAGATCATGAAAGAATTTCCTCCCATTGAGTTCACACAGCCATCACCTCATGTAGTTACTTGACTGATTGATTGATGAGAACATTTAAGTTCCATTCACTTATCAAATTTCAATTATACAATACTTTGTTATCAACTATAGTCACCATGTTGTACATTAGAGCCTCAGAACTTATTTATCTTATAACTGAAAGTTTGTCTCCTTTTATCAGTCTCCACCTATTTACCTCACTCCCCATACCCTGGCAACCTACTTGTCTATTCTTGTTTTCTTTAAGTTTGATTTTTGTTGTTTTTTTAGGGGGGAGGGTTGTACATCTAAGTGATTCCATGTCCTGGTTATTCCTCTAAGTGAAGTGCCCTATAGGTCTAACTATATTCTGGCAAATGAAAGGATTTCCTTCTTTTTAAAGGCTAAATAATATTTTGATTATATATATACACACTATATTTTCTTTATCCATTTGTCCACTAATGGACATTTTGCTTCCATATCTTAGCTATTGGGAATAATACTGAAATGACTATATTACTACAAATAACTCTTTGAGATAATTATTTTGTTTCCTTTGGATATATGCCCAGAAGTTGGACAGCTAGATCATATAGTAGTTATAGTTTTTATTTTTTGAGAAACTTACATATTGTTCTCATGACTATATCAGTTTATATTACCATCAACAGTGTACAAGAATTCCCTTATCTCCATATCTTTACCAGCAGAATTTATCTCCTATCTTTTTGATAGTATAACCTAAAAGTTGTGAGATGATATCTCATTGTGGTTTTGATTTACATTCCCCTGATTGCAAATGTAACATCCCCTGATTAGTGATGTTAAACACCCTTTCTTTTACCTGTTGGCCATTTTTACATCTTCTTTGGAAAAACTCCTATTCAGATCCTTTGCCTATTTTTCAAATGAGTTATTTGTTCTTTATTATTATTGAGTTGTGTGGGTTACTCATATATTTTGGATATTAACTCCTTATTGGATATGTGGTTTGCAAATATTCTTTCCCTTTCAGTAGATTACTTTTTTATTCTGTTGATGGTTTCCTTTGTTGTGCAGAAGCTTTTTAATTTGATATAGTCTCACTCATTTAATTTTGCTTTTACTACTTTTGTTTTTATTTATTCACTTATTTTAAGTAGGCTCCATAATGGGCAGGAAGCCTAATGCAGGACTTGAGCTTATGACCCTGAGATCAAGTCTTGAGCTGAGATTAAGAGTCAGATGATCCACTGACTTAGCCAACCAGGTGTCTCTGTTGCCTTTGCTTTTAGTGTCAAATCCAGAAATTCATTGCCAAGACCGATGTCAAAGATTTACTCTCTATGTTTTCCTCTAGGAGTTTTATGATTTCAGTCTTTAATCTATTTTTTTAATGTTTATTTATTTTTAAGAGAGAGAGAGAGAGACAGAGGGTGAACAGGGGGAGGGGCAGAGAGAGAGGGAGATGCAGAATCCGGGGCTTGAACTCATGAACCAGGAGATCATGACCTGAGCCAAATTTGGACGCTTAACCAATTGACCCACCCAGGCACCCCTCTTTAATCCATTTTGAGTTGATTTTTAGATAGGGATCTAGTTTCACTCTTTTCCATGTGACTGTCCAATATTCCTCAAATCATTTTTTGAAGAGACTGTCTTTCCCCCCATATTCTTGGCTTTACTTAATAACTTTGACATAAATTAATTGAGTGTATGTGTATAGATTTATTTCTGGGGTCTTGATTCTGTTCTATTGTTCTATTTGTTCTAATGCTAATACCAAACTGTTATCATTATGGTAGCTTTGTAATATAGTTTGAAATCAGGAAATAGGATGTGTCTAGCTTTGTTCTATTTTTCTCAAGATTGCTTTGTTTATTTGGAGCCTTTTGTGGTTTCATACACATTTTGGAAATGTTTGTTATTTCTATTTCTGTGAAAATGACTGGGATTTTGAGAAGGATTACATTGAACCTATAAATTGCTTTGGATAATATGGACATTTTAACAGAAGTAATTCTTCTGATTGTTGAACATGTAATATCTTTCTATTTGGAATAAAACCTTAGTTTTCAAGGATAATTTGTTCCATAAGCATGCTTTTAATCTAAAACACTTGTATATCAAAGTGAGTTTCAGGAACCATTGGCTCAGTTGTGATCATGTGACATTTGGCATCATGTACTACTCATACTGCAAGACCTCACTCATTTATCAAGTTAAAATTTATTAGAAATATTTGTTCGTCTTGTAGAACACTCACAGAATAAGTTACTCGCAATCACTGAGTTTTTGTGTCTTCAATTTCTATCATCAATGTCTGATAGTATTCCATGTAGATATATTTCAGCTCCTTGGTTAAACTTATTTCTAAATATTTTATTGCTTTTGACACTTGTAAATGAGATTTTCTTAATTTCTCTTTCTGATAGTTCATTGCTAGTGTATAGCCGATATAAATAACTTATTTTGTATATTGATTTTGTATCTTGCAACTTCATTGACTATTAGTTTGGACAATATTTTGGTGGAGTTGTTAAGGTTTTCTATATTTAAGATTATGTCATCTGCAGATAGAAACAATTTTCTTACTTTCTGACATGTGTGCCTTTTGTTTCTTTTCTTGTCTATTTGCTCTGGCTAGGACTTCCTGTACTCTGTTATGTAAAAGTGGTAAGGGTGAGCATCCTTGTCTTATTCCTGGTCTTTCTTATGTTAAGGCATGTTCCCTTTGTACCTAATTTGTTAGGAGTTTTTATAGAGAATAGATGTTAAATTTTGTCAGATATTTTCTCTTCATTTATTGAGATAATCATTTAAGTTTTATTCGTCCTTTGATAATGTGGTATATCACATTGGATCATCCATGCATCTCTGGAACAAATCCCCCTGTATCATCATATATGATCCTTTTAATGTACTGTTAAATTTGATTTTCTAATATTTTTTGAGGGGTTTTAAATTCTAGTTAATCAGGGATATTGACTTGTACTTTTCTTTTTTTTCAGCATCCTTGGCTGGTTTTGATAATAGTGTGATTCTGGCTTTGTAAAATGAGTTGGATAGGGTTCCCTTGTATTCTATTTTTTGAAATAATTTGACAATGGTTGGTATTAGTTCTTTAAATGCTTGGTAGAATTTACCAGTAAAGTTGTCTGGACCTTGGCTTTTCATTGTTAGGAAGTGTTCTTTTGTTGTTGTTGTTCTTTATTTACTTTTGAGAGAGAGAGAAAGAGAGCATGAAAGCAGGGAAGGGGCAGAGAGAAAGAGAGAGGGAGACAGAGGATTTAAAGCAGTCTCTATGCTGACAGCAGGGAGCCCAAAGTGGGGCTTGAAATCATGAACTATGAGATCATGACCTGAGCTGAAGTTGGATGCTTGACTGACTGAGCCACCCAGACAACCCTTCTTTGTGGGAAGTTTTTTGTTTTTGTTTTTGTGTTTTTTTTTTTTTTTTTGTGGGAAGTTTTTGATTGCTGGATCAATAATCTCCTTACTAGTAATTAGTCTATTCAGAAATTCTTTTTTCATAATTCAGTCAGTATCATTCTAATGTTTCTAAGACATTATCCATTTCTTCTAGGTTGTCCAATTTTGGGTGTATAATTGTTCATAGTCATCTCTATAACCTTTGCATTTCTGTGGTATTGGTTATAATGTCTCATAATTCATTTATCCTTCTTCTTTTAAAGTTTTTATTTAAATTCCAGTTAGTTACAAACAATGTAATATTACTTACAAGTTACAATATAGTGACTCAACATTTCCCCGTACACCACCCAGTGCTCATCACAGCAAGTACACTCCTTAATCCCTATCACCTATTTTACCCATCTCCCTACTCACCTCCCCTCTGGTAATGATCAGTTTGTTCTCTATAGTTAAGAGCCTGTTTCTTGGCTTGCCTCCCCCTCTCTTTCTTTTCCCCTTTGCTTGTTTTGTTTCTTAAATTCCACATATGAGAGAAATCATATGGTATTTGTCTTTCTCTAACTGACTTAATTCACTTAACATAATACTCTCTACCTCCATCCATGTCATCACCACAATATTTCATTCCTTTTATGGCTAAGTGATATTTCATTGTGACTATATACCATCTCTTCTTTATCCATTCATTAGTCAGTGGACACTTGGGCTGTTTCCATAGTTTGGCTATTGTAGATAATGCTGCTATAAACGTCAAGATGCATGTTTCCCATTGAATTAGCATTTTTATATTCTTTGGGTAAATACCTGGTAGTGCAATTACTAAATCATAAGGTACTTCTTTTTTTAACTTTTTGGGTGAACATTCATACTGTTTTCCACAATTGAACGCACCACTTTGCATTCCTACCAACACTTGTTGTTTCTTGTATTATTGATTTTAGTCATTCTGACAGGTATGAGGTGATATTTCATTGTAATTTTTGTTTGTATTTCCCTGACGCTGAGTGATGTTGAACATCTTTGCATATGTCCCTTGGCTATCTATACGACTTCTTTGGAGAAATGTCTATTCATGCCTTCTGCTCATTTTTTAAATTGGATTATTCATGTTTTGGGTTGGTGAGTTTGATAAGTTCTTTATATTTTTTGGACACTAACCCTTTATCATATATGTCATTTGCAAATAATTTCTCTTATTCCATAGGCTGTCATTTAGTTTTGTTGATTATTTCCTTCACTGTGCAAAAGCTTTTTGTTTTGATGAAGCCCCAATGGTTTATTTTTGCTTTTGTCTCCCTTGCTTCAGAAAATGTATCTAGTAAGAAGTTGCTATGGCTAATGTCCAAGAAGTTACTGCCTGTGTTCTATTCTATAATTTTTATGGCTTCAAGTCTCACATTTAGGTCTTTAATCCATTTTGAATTTATTTTTGTGTGTAGTGTAAGAAAAGGGTCCAATTACTTGTTTTGCATTTTGCTGTGCAGTTTTTCCAAAAAAATGTGTTGAACAAACTAAGTTTTTCCTATTGAGTATTCTTTTCTGCTTTATTTAAGATTAATTGACTATATATTGTGGGTTCATTTCAGGGTTTTTTATTCTATTCCATTTATCTATGTGTCTATTTTTGTGCCAGTACCATATTGTTGAGATCACTACAGTTTTGTAATATAATTTGAAATCTGAAATTGTGATGCCTCCATCTTTGCTTTTCTTTTTCAAGGTCATAATTCATTTATAATTTTGTTTATTTAGGTCCTCTATCTTTTTTCTTGGTGAGTGTAGCTGAAGAGTTGTCTATTTTGTTTATCTTTTTAAGAATATCATTTTTTTTGTTTCATTGATCTTTTATATTATGTTTTTAGTCTATTTCCTTTATTTCCACATTGAGCTTGGTTATTTCCTTCTAACTTTGAGCTCAGCTTGTTCCTCTTCTTTTTAAAAATTTTTAATATTTATTTTATTTTATTTTATTTTATTTATTTTTTTTTTAAATGTTTTATTTATTTTTGAGAGAGAGAGAGACAGCATGAACAGGGGAGGGTCAGAGATAGAGGGAGACACAGAATCTGAAGCAGGCTCCTGGCTCTGAGCTGTCTGCACAGAGCCCGATGCGGGGCTCAAACCCACAAACTGTGAGATCATGACCTGAGCCGAAGCCGGACGCTTAACCGGCTGAGCCACCCAGGTGCCCCAATATTTATTTTATTTTTGAAGGAGAGACAGAGCATGAGCAGGGGAGGGGTAAAGACAGAGAGAGAGAGACAGAATCTGAAGCAGGCTCCAGTCTCCAAGCTGTCAGCACAGAGCCTGATGCAGGGCTCGAACCCATGAACCAAAGTGGGATGCTTAATTGACTGAGCCACCCAGGTGCTTCTATTCTTCTTTTTCTAGTTTCCTGAGGTGTAAAGATAACTTGTTTATTTGGGCTTGATCTTTTTTCTTAATGTTGATTTTTATCACTATAATACTTCTTAGCACTGCTTTTGCAGCATTTAAAAAGTTTTAGTATGTGGTGTTACCATTTTAATTTTCTCAAGTTTTTTTAAATTTATATTTTGATTTCTTTCCCACCCATTGCTTTTTTCAGAGGCATGTTATTTAACCTCCAAACATTTGTGAATTTTCTAGTTTTCTTCTTTGAAGTGATTTCAGTTTCTTACCATTGTGGTCAGATAAGATGTTACATGATTTCAGGTTTCTTAAATCTATTAAGACTTATTTTATGGACTACCAAATGATCTATGTTGCAGAATGTTACACGTGCCCTTGAAAAATGTGCTTTTTGGTGCTGTTGGATGGAATGTTATGTATGTATCTGATAAATCCATCGGTTCTAACTTGTTGCCTAAGTCATTGTTTCCTAACTGATTTTCTGTCTGGATGATTTATCCATTGTTGAAAGTGGGGTTTTGAAATCCTCTGTTATTGTGTTTTTGTTTGTTTCTCCTTTCAGATTTAGTAATATTTGCTTTATATGTTCATGTGCTGCTATGTTGAATGCATAAATGCTTAAAAATATGGTAACCTCATTGAATTGAGTCCTTTATCATAATAGAATGACTTTCTTTCTCTCTTGTTACAGTCTTTAGCTTACATTTTATTTTGCCTAAGTATAGTTACTCCAGCTCTCTTTTTGTTTCAATGTACATAACATGTCTTTTTCCATTTCTTTACTTTGAACCTCTGTGTGTCCTCAAAGCTTAAGTGAGTCTCTTTAGGCAATATACAGTTTTGTCTTTTTTGAAAAATCCATCAGTCACTTTGTTTTATTAAAAACATAATTTAGTCTATTTACATTTAAAATAATTATTGATAGGTATGGATTTACTATTGCCTTAAGTTTTTTTCCAATTGTTTTGTAATTCTTCTTTTCATTTCTTCATCTTCTTTTCTCCTCTGTTGTGACTTGATGAGTCTGTAGCAGTATGCTTTGTTCCTTTTTCTTTATCTTTTGTGTACCTATTATAGGCTTTTACCCTGTGGTTATCATAAAGCTTACATAAAATATATTTATTACAGTTTATTTTAAGTTAATAACAGCTTATCTTTAAATACATAGAAAAACTGTTTATTTTTACACCCCCTCCCATATTTTGCTTTTGATGTCACAATTTACATCTTTTAACCAATCATTGTAATTATTGTTATTTTTAATACTTTTGACTTTTAACCTTCACATTAGAGTTATAAGTGATTTACCCAGCACCATTACCTAATAGAATATTCTAAATCTAACTATATATTTAGTTTTGCCAGTGAATTTTATACTTTCATATTTTCTTGTTGCTAACTATCATCCTTTGTTACATCCTGAAAAACTCCACTTAACATTTCTTTTTAGGCCAATCTAGTGGTAATGATCTCTTTCAACTTTTGTTTGCCTGAAAAACTCTTTTTCAATTCTGAAGGAATATTTTGCAAGGTAAAGTATTTTTGGTTGGCAAGATTTCTTTGTGTTTTTGTTTTTTAAAGTACTTTGAATTTATCATACCATTCCTTGTAGCTTTCAAAGTTTCTACTGAAAAATCCTCTGGTCAATGGGGATTTCTTCTATATAACAAGTTGGTTTTGTTTTGCTGCTGTTAATTTTCTCCTTGTCTTTAAACTTTGGATAATTTAATTATTATATTTCTTTAGTTTTTGACAATTTAATTTTAATGTTTCTCTTTGGATTCTTCTTATTTGGGACTTTTTGGACTTCCTAGATCTAGATGTCTGTTGCTCCAGAGTAGGGAAGTTTTTAGCCATTATTTCTCTGAATAAGTTTTCTGCCCCTTTCTTTGTCCTTTGCTCTGGATCTTCTTAAATGCATATATTGACCCACTTGCATATTGTCCGATAAGTCCCTTAAGCTGTCTTCACTGTTTCATTATTTCTTTTTGCCTCTCTCAATATATTCCATTGCCCTATATTTAAGTTATCTGATCCTTTTTTTTCACTTTATCTAGTCTGCTGTTGAAATCCTATATCAAAATTTTTCAGTTCTGGTATCGTATTTTTCAGCTCTGTAATTTCTGTATGTTGCTTTTTATATTTTCTATCTCTGTTGAAATATTACTTTGTTCATACTGTCGTAGGTTGACCCCAAGCAGGGTTAAATACTAACATGCTATTACTGCTTCTGTAAATCCGCTTAGCAAGCTTGTGCTTCCCTGTTCTAGTTAACCTCACTCTGTATGTAAAGGTTACAGAACACCTCCTTACCATTTGGCGTCAAGTGGTCTGTCAGTAGTCACTACTCCATGGTTTCTCAAATGTCTAATTATGATTGGTCGTTTCAAACCCTCTTAAGACAAAGAACTTTAAAATGATAGGTTTCCACCAAAACTAACGTCTGTGTGTCACAATATAATTGGTTACCATGAAATGCTATAAATTATAATTGGTTAACTAAATAATGATGTATTCTGCCTTGCTGAAATCCATATAAGCTCACTGCTACCTTTGTTCGGGGCCATTCTCTGCATTTCTACACAAGATCAGGAGATCAGGTTTGGCCCGGCAGCAAGTAAAATCTTGCCTAGCTTCTATTTGGCGTTGGTGGTCTTTCTGACAGTCACCGTGCTTCAATTCATTGCTCTCCAGACTTGATGAGTATTTTTATCATCATTATTTTAAAATCTCTTTCAGGTATATCATTATCTCTAATTCATTAAGATTGCTCTGGATATTTAGTGTGTTCTTTTGTTTGGAACATACTCTATTTCTTCATTATTCTTGAATCTGTGTTGACTTCTCTGTAGTAGATAAGACAGCTACTCATCCCAGTCTTGACAGAGTGGTCTCATGCAGGGGATGAACCTTATCATGCAGCCCAGTTTGTGTTCCTTATTGTCTCTCCACCCAGTCAGACAGTCAGAATGACTGTCCAAACTGCCTTCTTTGATTTCCGTTGCTTCCAGTTGCTGAGGGTGTGTCAAGACCCATCATCGTCCCAAAGATGAGTATTACAGTCAGCACCTTAGTGCAAGCTGATTAGAACTTGTTCTCAGGGAGGACCTTTTTTTTTTTTTTTTTTTTAAATTTTTTTTATTTATTTCTAGGAGAGAGAGAGAGAGAGACAGCATGAGCAGGGGAGGGTCAGAGAGAGAGGGAGTCACAGATTGAAACAGGCTCCAGGCTCTGAGCCGGCAGTCAGCACAGAGCCCGACGCGGGGCTCGAACCCACGAACCGCGAGATCGTGACCTAAGCGAAAGTCGGACGCTTAACCGACTAAGCCACCCAGGCGCCCCGGAGGAACTTTTAAAATATGCAAATCAACCAGGGAAAATGTTTTTCTTCAGTAAAATACTGGGCAGTGGATGTTTTTGCTTTCTTTCCCTGTGGGGGAATAGCTAGTTAATAACTGCTTCTTTTTTTTGCTACATTACTGTGGTATTCATGAATGGAAGTCCTGTTGTGTATTCTGGGACCCATTCTTCAGGCTGTACCCATAAAAGCTAAAGGGCAGGTGAGATACTGGTGATTTGAATCAAAATGTAGAAAAGCTGTGGAGGGAGTATTCACTGGCTTTCCCAGTCTCTTGGGGGGATCACAGAAAGTCCTTTGTTGTGTCCTAAGTAGTAGCCTGGCCTTCAGGCAAAAGCTTTCAAAGCATGCAGGTAAACCTACTTTAGTAAAAGACTGAGAGATGGGCATTTTTGCCTCCTCCCTCTGTGCTGAGCACTGGGGAAATAGCCATGGCTAGTGCACTCACCCCCATTAAGGACTGCTGCTTTGTTTGGTATGGTATTGTGGGTCTTGTGAATGCAAGCCCCATTGGTTTTCAGTACAAGGCATTTTGGACGCCAACCCTCAGGTGAGAATCTTAAAAGTTAGAGGTTAGATATGGGGACCAAAAACCTTTACTCCTCAGAGAGAAGTTAGGAGTTAGAGATTCCCTCCTGATTATATAGTTCTGTGCTAGGGTGGGGTTGATAACAAGCATATATTGCAGTCTTCACTATCTATTTCAGTGGGGTTTTGTTTTTGTTTTAGTTGTGATTTTTGTTTTTGTTTTTGTTTTGTTTTGTTTTTGATCTAATATGTAGGAGTTCCTCAGCTAGCTCTGGATCTCTTTCCGAGGGAATTGGTCCATGTGTAGCTGTATATTCAGTACATCCACTGGGGGAAGGTAGCTCAGGAGCTTTATGTGTTACTGTCTTGCCATACTACTTGATTTTCTGATTCTAGTTTTTTTTTTTTTTAATAGGTGATAGTTTATTTAAATAAGCAAGAAGTTTACAATCATATTCATAAGACAATGTACATGAAGACTTGACAATTATAAAGTGAAATTTAGTGTGCAAATATTGGTTTTTGTATCCTCAGAAATTTTCTCTTCCTTCCCTCCTCCCTAACTCCCTTCCTCTTTCCCTTCTTTCTTTTCTTTTTCTTGTCTTGTCTTGTCTCCTTCCTTCCTTCCTTTCTTCCTTCCTTCCTTCTTCCTTTCTTCCTTCTTCCTTCCTTCCATCCTTCCTCCCTCCCTTCCTTCCTTCCTTCCTTCCTTCCTTCCTTCCTTCCTTCCTTCCTTTTCCAATCAACCCCATTCCATAACCATGATTGTCAATTAAGTATGTCCTCCCCCTCTCCCAGGCATGGATCCTAGGGCTGGCCAATCATACGATCCTATGCCTTTGGCAATAGTGAATAATAAATAACCAATATGTATCACTGACCCAGTTGATTTATTAGAAACCTTCTTTTATATTGGTATTTTTTTTTTTGGTAGATAGACGTTAGATCAATAATAACTACAAAACACAACCAAAAACTCTATATCTTTTTGTTGAAGTTGGAAGCTAGATATTGAAAATGAAGAGCTTCCAGTGACCAACCTTGTTAGCTTCATATATGATGTCTGTCTGTAGTCAGAGCAAGTAACATAAAGAGGGAAGTAAGCCTAGAAATGGAAAGAAGGCAAGAGAAAGAAGGGGAGCAAGAGAAATATGCCTAAGAACAACCTTTAATCTGAAGTTCGAAACTTGTGTGAGGCCAATTCCACCTCTGGATGTCTCAGCTAAACAATAAAATATGTATTTTATTAAGATAGTTTGAGTTGAGGGGCGCCTGGGTGGCTCAGTCGGTTAAGTGACTGACTTTGGCTCAGGTCATGATCTTGCGGTTCTTGGGTTCGAGTCCGGTGTCGGGCTGTGTGCTAACAGCCAGCTCAGAGCCTGGAGCCTGTTTCAGATTCTGTATCTGCCTCTCTCTACCCTTCCCTGCTCACCCTGTCTCTCTCTCTCTCTCTCTCAGAAATAAATAAAACATTAAAAAAAAAAAAACCCACCCACACACAAATTAAACAAAAAAAAGATAGTTTGAGTTGAGCTTCCTTTAGTTGCCAGTGAGTTTTGATTAATATTGAAGGTTATAAATGATGAACCTAAACAATTGTGGTTATATAAGTGTTACATTTTACAATTTTACAGAGCCATTCTACAATTGTTTGCTCTCTATAATAATTAGTTTGTGGGAAGAAGTGTAATGATAAGAAAAAATTTTCACATTAAAGTGATTTTAAGTTATTTAGGTCAACAAAACCCATGGACAATATAAAAAAAGGATATAGAAGAAATTTCTTTGATACCTGATATAGATGGCACTGCAGTTGTTCCAGATGGCCCAGAAAAAATGGCACTGAGAAAAATCTATGGATGAAAATGGGTGCAAAGGATGATAAAGTCCTGTAAGTGGTCCTATAAGGAACTATCAGACTTGAAAGAAGCACCAGGAAGAGCATGTGAAGGTTAAAATCAGAAAATATATTAGTTTTAATGCAAAAGGGGAAAAACTGTCTCAGAAGTTCAAGTAACAGACATGCCTACAGTAACAAAGCTAATAAAGGAGTTTATAAAGGAATATTTTTTTAAAAGAGGGCAAATTGTAAATAGAATTATAAACATATTTAATTCCTGAAATCTTCTTATAAAATGTTTAAACATTTCATTTAAAATGTGTGCATATTATTATTTTTTTTGTAATTTACTCAATAATATATTTGGAGTAAATATGTTAAGTATTTGCTGCTGGAGTAAAATTGCTAAGGTTTTACTACTGAAACCAGCATCTTCTTATCCTGGGCATAAATTATTAAATTTGTCATATATTTAACAAGACTTCACAGATCTGCCAAAAAGAGACAGGCATATTTCTTTCATTTCCTTCTTTTGAACAAAGATCAAAGATCATTTTTAAAAAACGTTTTCTCTATTGCCTTACTCTTCAGATAACAAAATCCTGCTTTGCAGAATCCTTATTACATATTATTTGGGTAGCATTTCTTTCTTTTCTTTGCATTACATTAAAGTTTTTTCCCCTTTCAATTTATTCTGGCATTTCGTATCAATGAAGGGGCTGAGAAATTCATATTATTGAGCCCATCAGGGTCAGCTGTTCAATATAATATCAGCTTGACTTTTGTTGTTTACTAAAGCTTATGGTGGCACCTGTGTAAATCCTCACAACAAATTATTTGGTCAATGAAAGACAACTGTCATTCTATGAGCTTCATTTTCCATTTAAAAGTCTGAAAAATCTCTATTAATATCAGATGTTAAATTTAGAGAGCACATTAATGCTCAGCTCCTCTCGTGAAGTGTGGTACACATTTAGTCAAAACTTGATTTGATGCCTCAGTCATGGTATACCCTAATTATAACCCAAATCCAAACAATACTTGTATTATACAAAATGTGTAATAAATCATTTTAATGCTGTTTCTTTGACATCAGGTTACACCAGAGTTTAAAGTCTGACTTTCCCATTTGCTAGATGCATGATTGTAGACAAGTTATTTTGACACAGAATTCCTTCAGTAAAGGGAATTAATAATAAATATTTCATATGGTTGGAGTTTAATGAGCTAATATAGGTCAGACACTTAATACAGTATCTGCTACTCTGAAAAATGTCAGTAGTCATGATGATGACAATGGCGATGACACAGCTATTATTAATACCATAGGATCCAAGAAAGAAGCCTCTAGATTAGTTCACAGCAAACTCCCGTTATGTCTAAGAAGAAATAGCTTGATGCCATGTTTCTCCTTGTCTGTTTATCTATGGATAAAACAAAATTATTCTGTTTTATCCTAAAAAGACTGCTCCAAAATGTGCCCTGACACTTTTCCTTCAAGTCATTGATGAGATAATGCATTTTGTAGTTATAAAATAAAATAAACACAGCTGTTTTTACCGTTCCCAAGCTGGAATTGAAATAGGGACTCAAACAAACCACAGCCTCCAGGAACTTCAGCCTTCTCAAATCCCTCTTTATGGCTCCAAGACCTCTGTGTGGGAACTCTTTGCAGTAATAACTGTCATCTTCCATGTTTCTCATGTCTCTCATATTGCAAAGGTGTGCATCCTTGACTTCTGATTCTGCCATGAGAACCCTTATATAACTAATGTTGATGCTTCCACTTGCTTTCAGCCACTCTCTATGATGTGCTATTTGCCATTTCAGGACCCTTATTTTATTTTATTTTATTTGTTTTGTTTTCTTTTGTTTTCTTTTATTATGTATTTTGTTTTGTTTTATTATTTTATATTTTAGGGAGAGAGGCAGAGAGAGAAAGTAAGCAGGGGAGAGGGCCAGAGGGAGAGAGGGAGAGAGAGAGAATCTCAAGCAGGCTCCATTCTTGACACAGAGCCTGATGCAGGTCTTGATCCCACGATCCTGGGATCATGACCTGAGCCAAAATCGAGTTGGACGCTCAACTGAGTGAGCCACCCAGGTGCCCCTCAAGGCCATATTTTAAATCACAATTTATTGCTCTTGTGTGCTGTCAAATTCATAGAGAAGTTCCTATTCTTTTCATCTATCCTCACTGCGTGGTGAAATGCTTAGGACATTCTAGGGTACTTATTAAATGAATTAATGCAGCTTTTATTTCACTGACTGTTTACTATAATTTCTACTCTAAATTCTCTTGGAGTTTTCTAGAGGGAGATATATCTATTTTAAATCAAATTGGTCTCTGACATTTTAAAGATACTTCTTTTTCTTCAGTTCCAACTCTCCTCACTTATTAAGCTTGTAACACATTCACTTCCAGTAGTAAATTCTTTCTTCACTGTGGTTTATTAAATATTGTTTAGGAACCATTCACTTTATTGAAAAAGTATACTCTCTTTATTGTCATTGGGCTTTGTCATATGGCTTGCTTTGGTTAAAGTATGTTACAGATACAACTCTCACAGAGGATTGAAAGGATTTGTATGGTTGGGTATGCCCAATCTCTTGAGTTCTTGATATTCACTATAAGAAAATATGACCTGGATAGCCAGTGGCCAAAGGAAGATGTCAAACACGTGGAGTAGACCAGGATGCAAACTACAGAATGGAGCCAGGGCTTCTAAGCCCAATTTAGAATATCCAAAGTCCAGCTGACCTGCAGACTTCTGAGTGAAAAAATACTTAGTTGTTTCATGTCACTGTGTTTTAAGGTTGTTTTGCAGCATTATTCTCACAACTTACTGATGTATCTAATATAGGATAGAATTGGGAGAGGTATTTGTGGTTATGGGCTAATCTGAGGAATAATTGAAAGAATAAAGGGCTTTAGTAAATTTTTTCTTATTAAACTGATTAGATTCATATGCACAAAAAGCTACTAAGTCAACCCTTGACATATAATGTAACAGTGTCTGAAATTGCATAGAACTTATTTTAGTTTCATGCTCTGGGATTTCTGTTAGAATGATGAACTGCATCTATCACCTTAGTTCTAAAGCTTTAGTAATTAAGAGTAGAATTATCTTTGTTATATAATAGCCATACAAACTTGCTGTGAGCCACTTGTCACACACAATTGCCTATTTTCTTGTGTTTATACCAGACTACCTTAAATTACATATTAAAATTATCTTGTTATTACTATTATTAAATACAGAATCTCATATTTTACTAACATTCTGGATGGAAATTCAGGTACAAGTAAATTCTTTTTGTTCTTTTATTTTCAGACAATTTCCTTTTTTTCCTGTAATCTACACAGTGCTACCATTTTCATAGGCTTAGGAATATACTACTGTTTAGTGGATAACTAGCTATTTCTGTCTTATTTGTTCTTTTGAATTATAGACACTGCAGAAATTCGTCCCATCTGTTGAGGACTGCCATTTCCATTGTGCTGTTTAACACTACTTTCTTGGATCAACTTTGAAAATGATACATTTTGTTTCTGTTTTTATTCAAGTATAATTAAGAGTGATACATTAGTTTTAGGTTTTTGATATAATGATTGAACAGGTCTATCAATGTCTCAGTGCTCATCAAGATAAGTGTAACTCTTTTTTTTTTTTTTTTTAATGTTTTTTATTTATTTCTAGGAGAGAGAGAGAGACAGCGTGACCAGGGGAGGGTCAGAGAGAGAGGGAGTCACAGACTGAAACAGGCTCCGGGCTCTGAGCTGCCAGTCAGCACAGAGCCCGACGCGGGGCTCGAACCCACGAACCGTGAGATCATGACCCAAGCGAAAGTCGGACGCTTAACCGACTAAGCCACCCAGGCGCCCCGCATCAAGATAAGTGTAACTCTTAATCCCCTTTATCTGCTTCACACATCTCCCAACTCATCTGCCCTCTGTCAATCACTGGGAGAATTTTTTATTAATTCTCTGTATTTAAGAATTTTTTATGAGTCTCTTTTTTTCTTTGTTCATTCTTTGTATTTAAGAAATTTTTATTAGTCTCTTTTTTCTTTGTTTGTTCTTTCACTTTGATTCCTAAATTCCACATATGACTGAAATCATATGGTATTCCTCTTTTTTGACTGACTTATTTCATTTAGCATTATACCCTCTAGGCCTATCTATGTTATTGGAAATGGCAAGATTTCACTGTTTTTTTTTTTATGGCTGAGTAATATTTCATTGTACATATATATGTGTGTGTATATGATATATCCATATATTATGTATCCATATGTTATATATCCATAAATGAATGGATAAAGGCATCCATATAGTATATATCCATAAATGAATGGATAAAAGAGAAACATATCTCTTTTATCCATTCATTTATGGATATATACTTGAGATGCTTCGATATCTGGACTATTGTAAATAATGCTGCCCATAAACATGTGGCATGTACCTTTTCCAATTAATGTTTTTCTTTTCTTTCAGTAAATACTGAGTAGTGGAATTACTGGATCATATGGTAATTCTATTTTTAATTTTGGTGGAACCTCCATACTCTTTTCCACAGTGGCTGTACCCATTTGCACTCTCATTAACAATATGCAAGGGTTCCCTTTTCTCCACATCCTTGTCAACATTTGTTATTTCTTCTGGTTTTGATTTTAGCCATTCTGACACAGTTAAGGTAAAATATCTCATGGCTGTTTTAGTTTGCATTTCCTTGATGATTAATGATGTTGAGCATCTTTTCAAGTGTTTATTGGCCACCTGTATGTCTTCTTTGGAACAATGTCTATTCAAGTACTCTGTCTTTTTATCATTTTTAAAATATCTTTTCAAAAACCAGCTCCTGGATTCATTGATCTTTTTTTGTCTTTATTTTGTTTATTTCTGCTCTAATCTTTATTTATTTTTTCTTCCTTCTACTGGTTTTGGGCCTTGCTTGTTCTTTTTGCCAGCTCCTTTAGATGTAAGGTTGTTTATTTGAGACTTTTCTTGCTTTTAAGATAAGCCTGTATTGCTACAGCATTCCTCCTTGGAACAGCTTTTGGTGCACCCCAAAGATTTTGGGCCATTGTATTTTATTTTCATTTTTTCCATGTATTTAATTATTTTTTAGATTTATCATGTTATTTAGCCACCATGTATGTGTGCTTTTTCCAGATATTTTTTGTGGTTGATTTCTAGTTTCAAAGTGTTGTGGTAAGAAAAGAAGCATTTTATGATTTCAATCTTTTTAAATTTGTTGAGACTTGTTTTGTGGATTCATATATAATCTGTTCTGGAGAATGTTCCATATGCAGCTGAAAATAATGTGTGTTCCACTGTTTTTGGATAGAATGTTCTGAATACATTTGTTAGATCCAGCTAGTTCAATATGCCATTCAAAGCCACTGTTTTCCCCATTGATTTTCTGTCTGGATGATTTATCCATTGAGGTGCTAAAGTTCTCTAGTACTATTGTATTTATTTTAATTTCTTCTTTTATGTCTGTTATAGTTGCTTTATGTAAACGGCTGCTTCCATGTGGGTGCATAAATGTTTATAATTGTTATACCTTCTTGTTGGATTGTTCCCTTTACCATTACGTAGCAACATTCTTTGTCTCTTGTTATAGTCTTTGTCTTAAAGTTTATTTTGTACATTTTGTATTGTTACCTCAAATTTATGTGATTCCATTTATGTAAAAATAAACATTTTTCAATCTCATTTCTTTCAGTCTGCATGTGTCTTTTTGTCTGAACTGAGCTTCTTGTAATCAGCAAATTAATGAGCCTTGTTCTTTTCTCCACTGAGTCACTCTATGTATTTTGATTGGAGCATTTAGTGTTTCCATTCAGTAATTATTGATAAGTATGTACTTATTGCCATTTTGTTACTTCTTTTATGGTTGTTTTTGTAGATCTTCTCCTGATCTCTTCACTTGTGGTCTAAAGGCTTTTTTTGTGTTTGTGTGTGATATGCTTTGATTCTTTTCTCTTCGTGTTTTGTGTATCTATTACAGATTTTTGATTCATGGTTACAATTCATTTAACAATTTTTTAAATGTTTTTATTTATTTTTGAGAGAACAAGACAGAGCTTGAGCAGGGAAGGGGCAGAGAGAGGGAGACACAGAATATGAAGCAGGCTCCAGGCTCTGAGCTGTCAGCACAGAGCTCAACACGGGGCTAAAACTAATGAACTGTGAGATTATGACCTATCCTGAAGTCACATGCTTAATGGACTAAGTCACCCAGGTGCCCCTACAGTTCATTTTGTAAATAACATCTTATGCAGGTATCAACCTATATTAACTTGATGGTTACTTAAGTTGAACCCATTCTAAAATCATTAAAATTTTATGGCCCCTTCATATTTTATGTATATGATGTCATACTTTACATCCTTTTATGTTGTGAATCCATTTACTGATTTTTATAAATATAACTGATTTTACTGCTTTGTACGTTAACCTCCATACTAGTTTTATAAATGACTAATCTACTACTTTTACTAAGTTTGTATTTAACTGTGATTTCAGAATTTGTTTATGCCTAATTATGGCCTTTTTTTCCTACTCAATGAATTCCCCTGAAAATTTTTGTAAGGCTGGTTTAGTGGTAATTAACGTTTTTCACTTTTGTTTTTCTGGGGAACTATATCTTCCTTCTATTCTGAATTATAACTCTGCTGGATAGTTTTCTTGGTTGCTGCTTTTTTATTTAAACCTTTAAAAATTTTTTTTTTTACAAATAATTTATTGTTAAGTTGGTTTCCATATAACACCCAGTGCTCATCCCCACAAGTGCCCTCCTCCATGCCCATCTCCCCCC